>NC_047106.1:134909433-135185230 GCF_902500255.1 Thalassophryne amazonica
AGCCAACCACCAGTAGAGGCAAGCATAATATATGAAAACATTTTTAGAACAATGTATAATGTGGCATGAGAGAGGGAAGTCTGGGGTCCCCTGCTAGAGATTTTTCCCCCGCGACACAATCTCGGATAAGTAGTTGAAGATGAGTGAGTGAGAGTGATGATTCTATAATGTCTAATATTAAAATATCTGCTGTGCAGCACAGCAGCACCACTTGCTGGGAGCTGCACGACATGGAACTGGTAGATGCAATAAAAAGCATATTTGTAATATAAAAATCACTTAGGAGTGTCTGCTGGATGGCTTCTGTTTTCAAATAAATCATTATCATCTGAACAGAATTCCTCAATAAGTGAAGTGCGCATTGCATCTGTGCATGCATGGGTCAAACGGGCAAAAATCCCAGCTACCACACTCTCACTGCTCCCATTGAGTTTCTTATACAGTAGCATTAGCGGACTGTAAAAGTTAAGGCTTTTACAGAGATTGTTTCCAAGGCTTTAAGCCTTAAGCGACGCATACAATAATGACAGGGGCGCATTGTGCTGTTTTCAAATGCTCAAACGTAATTTATAGGCTTGAAAGTTGGCTGAAAACCCACGATTGCAAAGCTCCGCCGAGTCCAAACAAAGACAGAAAGAAGAAATGTGGTCGTAAACCTCCGTTCATTCTACACAATTTCGCCACAGAAAAGAAAGATCCAGATGGATGTAAAAGACGGACTAAAATTTTAAGTTTCTTGCACACATTTATTTTGTCAATATCCTGAAACTGTGCCGCCGTTTTCGTGCATCGGCGTATGACTGTAATGTCGCACCGTGAATGACGTGGCGCGTAATATTGTAAAATTGACATGTTCTATAAACGAACTGCATGCATGCACATATTGTATGTCTGTCAACTTATCAAAACAAACGTGACACCAAAGAGGTTATATGTGAGACTCACCGTCATTGTTGTCATTATGAAGCCGGCGGAGTAGCGATTTCTCATCCCTGCTTAGCAAATATTCTGCAATATCCACAGTTTCAGTCTCTGGACTTCGTCTAACCATCTGTCAGAAATTTGTTTATCTCCAACTACCAACAAGCACTGGTCATTTCCTCCTTTGTTGGCACTAACGATACTTTTTGTACAGATGCAGCACACGCAAGCACAACCAGCTCTTCTTTCTATTTCTGTCAAAATCCATAATTGCTGCATTGAAAAAATATATATTTGCTGGTTGCATGTATTCTCAGTTGATTTAACCCTATAATGCCTGATCCACTAAATGTAAGTATCAAACATGATACGAGGTCTATTAGAAAAGTATCCGACCTTATTTTTTTCAAAAACTATATGGATTTGAATCACGTGTGACTGCGTCAGACAAGCTTGAACCCTCGTGCGCATGCGTGAGTTTTTCCACGCCTGTCGGTTGCGTCTGTCTCAATGTGCCGAAAAAGTGCTGATGGCCACGTCTTTTCACAATTCCTGTGCTAGTCAGACAACGTCCCGGATAAAACACAGCATCCAGTTTGGAAATGAACGGCACATTCCACTGTTACAGGAGTTTTTGTCATGGAAAGAGGAGCGGAGGCTTCGCACGTCGCGGCGGTGCCGCATGGCGCACAACAACGCAGTGATGAAGCCTCACGGTTCTGGCATGTCCAGGCACATCCACAATTTCTCGGATAATCACTCGATGGAAAAACCACTGACAGCTGTCTCAACGCCATCTCAAAGCCGTCCTGTGAGACCAAAACGGAGGTGGTTTTGTCTCGCTCCAGTAGCGAATCCATCGTGATGCGCGAAGCCTCCGCTCGGCTTTCCATGACAAAATCTCTTGTTAAAAGTGAAATCTGCTGGAAAATCGTTGATGTCCAGCTCTTGTGATGACCAGAGAAATGGCACACAATGGTCACGGATCCAGACAGCCATCCGTTTAGAAATGAAATGGTCGTTCAGCCTGTCGATGGCGGCTTCGGAGCGCGGCATGCCCCACATTCGCTGGGGGCCATCCTTAAAGTGATAGTAGCACTCCTTATTATCTACCAAGCCCGTAACATTTTCACCGAAAGCCAGATAAATTTTTCTAATGGTTTCCAGCTGCCAGTCTCTAACAGTTTCTGAAAAAATTCTGATGGAATAAAAGCCCAAATCATTCCGCCATTTCCTGACAATGAAAATCCGATGAGGGGCTGGACCACTCCTCACTCAAAGCCTGCTCACAGGCGAATGATGCAACTGACAGGCGTGGAAAAACTCACGCATACGCACAAAGGTTCAAGCTTGTCTGACGCAATCACACGTGATTCAAATCCATATGGTTTTTGAAAAAAATAAGGTCGATACTTTTCTAATAGACCTCGTACATGTGGGGTTATAGGGTTAAGGTGACTGATGTAGCCAGTCCAGAACCCCTCTCCCCCCAATAAGTTTATTTTTGGTTTGGTGGTGTGTTTTGGGTCGCTGTCTTGTTGCATTATGAAGTTCCTGTTGATTAATTTGTAGACTTCAGAATGAATTCTGTACCTACCATGATGAGTTACATCATCAGTAAAGATTGAGTTTGTTTCAGAAGCAGCTATGAACGCCCACGCCATAACACAACCTCCATCATGCACCTTCATGAGCAGATAAATAGACCTTTCCATGTCTTTGGTAGAAGTTCTTTTAGTCCATAAAACTTTGTTCCAGAATTCTTGTGGCTTATCTTTGAACTTTTGTGCCGTTCTGATTTTTACTACTGGTGAGGGGTTTGCATGTTTTGGTGTGGCCTCTGATCGATTTTTCAATTTTTTCTGTTTTCTCAGCTTCACCAAGGCTTGCTTGTCAGACAGCTCTGTGTCTTAAGGTTGTGACATTTTCATGTTTTGGTGTCAAACACAAATCCACTACTTTTGTAAGGGACATGCACATAAAAATCAGGTTGCTTTCTGATTATTGGCCGTTATGCGATTATAAAGTGGTCATGTTAACGGCAAATTTCGATGCTTTAATCCGATAATGAATGTTATCTGAGTATGATAAATCAGATTAACATACCTGAATTTCTCCTCAGTACTCCGGTTTCTATGGTACATGTACACCAATAATCATGATTGATTTCATTCTTTTACATTTGCACATTTGTAAAAGCAAATGGCACTCACATTTGTAGAGGTGCAGTGGGATGGACTGCTGTCTCGTCAGGCCTTGTAACATCCTTCATCAGATCACAAAGTTCAGAGAGTCCATTGTGTGTCCAAAAAAAAAAGTGTGCTTCAGTGGCCCTGTGTGTTGTTTCAGCATTCTAAAGAGCAAATGTCTCTGTGTGGTTTATAAACACATTTATTGAAGTTGACCGGAATTTGCGTAAAGAATAATGTAATATTTCCTTAGTTTACATGCGTGATGACATCAACTCCTTGAGAGGAAGGGAGGGAGGGAGAGACGGAGAAGGGGGAGAGAATAGACAGGTCCAAGCCAGGCAAAAACTGTTGATTTTGCCTAATGAGACCTGGATGTTTACCTCAAATCCAAGATGGGGGCTAAAAATCCAATATGGCCACCAGTATACATAAAATGTCTACTGCAATTGTCCTGTTTGGCCACTTTTAAAATTTCTTTCACTTGTATTTAACAGTGAATGGGGCACGGATAAGATAAAATCAAGATGAAAATTTCTCAGAAGTAGATGTAACTCCTCTCCTGTTTTTAGTATGACAACAAATTTGGTGTCTGTTCCCAGGTTTTCAGGGTCAAGGATTTCATTTATGCCATTTATTTCTATATTAGACCACTGCTCAGATTTAAGGGGGCACATGGGGGTGCAGCACTCTAGGTCCTTGATTAACAAATCTAGACTGTCAGTTTCATAAGAGGGTGCCTACATTCTGAAATCAACTATCATACACCTTGAAATGTTAACAAAGTAGCAAGTGTTTGTACAGAAGCAGCATTTTCCAGTAGAGGATTTTGGCTCTCAGAGCACTCTCATCCCAATTATCGGATTGCTGAAGTGTATGTAAATGTGTCAGATCAGATTATTGCATTTATCTGATTACTAACAGTTATCTAGTTATTATTGTCATGTAAATGTGCTCAGTGGTCAGGTTTTATCATTTTTTTTATCCATGTGTTTATTTCCCTCATAATGTGTTTCTCTGAGATAAGTTTGATTAATTAGTTTCTAGCAGCTAACTACATTTGACAATGTTCCAGTACGTTTGTCAGTATGAGAGAGATTTTAATACCAAATCTGATGTCTGCAGTTTTTAACATTATGTGAAGTGGTACAGTAGAAGTACAAACTACCTTTGTGCCCCGCTGTGGGTGACACGGATTCCAGTGGAATTTCTCACAGGTTGTTGTCTGATTCAAATCATTCATCCAGTCCCTTGAAGTCAGAAAAAGTTTAAGGGTTTACAGCTGACTGCAACCTGTGACAGGCTGTTTGTTGAATGCTGTGTGTGTGTGTGTGTGTGTGTGTGTGTGTGTGTGTGTGTGTGTGTGTGTGTGTGTGTGTGTGTGTGTGTGTGTGTGTGTGTGTATTTGACAAATAACAAAGGCCCCCACACTTCGTTGTAAATAGTGTCTGTTTATGGGTTCAAGCACACTTGACTTTTTTGTGTGCACGTGAGAGTAATGAATAGATCGTTGTCAGATTCTGAGCGTGAATACACTTTGGTGCATTCAATGCACATTTGTTCAAAACATGTCCAAGAAGCGGCTCTCCGAGCCCACTAAGGATGACCTGATACCCTCTACAGCGTGGACACCTGACGGGTCACACCGCGCCGATCACAACAGTCAACCATTTAAAAATACTTTAGTAGCTGCCACCTTTCTTCCTCTGTTGGATTACGGTGACTTTCTTTATATGCATGCCCCTGCAAATTGTCTCCAATCTCTGGACTCAAGTGTATCACGGTGCCCTGAGGTTTGTTACGTGTTGCAAAACCTTCACTCACCATTGTACTTTATATAGCAGAGTTGAGTGGCCCTTGTTGGCTGCACGTCGTCTCTCACACTGGCACATTTTTATTTACAAAACAATTTTAGGTCTACTCCCCCAATATCTATGTGGCTACATTTTGAGAAGCCAGAGCACTTACTCCTTGCCTTCCAATGATTGCTATTTGCTTAATGTCCCCAAAATTCGCACCGAGTTAGGTAATGCTGCGTTTACACATAACGCCGATAAGTCACGAATGCCACGAAGTACACATTCTTGGCCGCTGATCACGAATGTGATGATTCGGGGCAGAGGCGTCAGGTGTCCTCAGGAACTGTTGCAACCTGTTATCATATGTTACGATTAATGGAACATGTTGCTGGAGAATTATCAGAAACCATTACGCACGGTCAAGAATAATGTTCCGCGTTATTGCGCGTAACATTATTAAGTTCTGTCACGTTGTGAACGAGGTGAATTGTCTCCACACACACACCCATATTCATCCAGCCGAATTCAGATCACTCCAGTTTTTCAGAACTTTGTGACTACATGCGTAGTTGGGCTCTGTGCCATGGAGTGATGCAGAGAGGAGGAGGAGACGGACAGGTCCAGATGTGTGGCTTCATGCGGCTTTGCGCATTTTCCCAAACATCAGGCACATGCAGTAGGTGGAACACCTGCAGGAGCGCGCTGAAGAGCACTGAAATGAGACTTTTAGCCAACTTGGTGTCAGCAGTCAAACTGATTGCGGTGCAGCAGGGTTTAATTGTGCGCACACTTCTTCCTCCGCTGGACTGGAGGAGGTGCAGAGATGTCTGGCTGCACATGAGTCTCCTCTCGCTCCTCTGGTTGCTCAGAGTTGTTCTCCCGCTCATCGGTTACAACAGCAGGTGGAACACCTGCAGGAGCGTCCTGAGGAGCTTCAGCAGGAACTGTGGAACGACACTTGGCTGACTTCGTGTCACTGTTCCTCTTCGGCATACTGCATCAAACTGAACGCTGTGGAGCCGAGTTTAACTGTGTGCACGTGACAGAAAAATGATTCGTCGTGGCATGCAGTGAAATGTGATGCCGCATTACAAGTCGTGTCAGAACTTGACAGTTTACGTGTCACTTCGTAATAACGCGTGACAGTTTGGGCTCCAAGAACCATCACAGGAACCACTGCGAACGCTGTTACATTCTGTTAAGGATCACTACTTATCAAGACGGATCAGTACGCTCAGTTGCGACCTCCACGACGTGAGATGAAATGAGGGTAGTGTGACATTTGTGGAAGATACAACCCCTGGCAGTAATTATGGAATCACCGGCCTCGGAGGATGTTCATTCAGTTGTTTAATTTTGTAGAAAAAAAGCAGATCACAGACATGACACAAAACTAAAGTCATTTCAAATGGCAACTTTCTGGCTTTAAGAAACACTATAAGAAATCAGGAAAAATAATTGTGGCAGTCAGTAACGGTTACTTTTTAGACCAAGCACAGGGAAAAAAATATGGACTCACTCAATTCTGAGGAATAAATTATGGAATCACCCTGTAAATTTTCACCCCCAAAACTAACACCTGCATTAAATCAGATCTGCTCGTTAGTCTGTATCTAAAAAGGAGTGATCACACCTTGGAGAGCTGTTGCACCAAGTGGACTGACATGAATCATGGCTCCGACACGAGAGATGTCAATTGAAACAAAGGAGAGGATTATCAAACTCTTAAAAGAGGGTAAATCATCACGCAATGTTGCAAAAAATGTTGGTTGTTCACAGTCAGCTGTGTCTAAACTCTGGACCAAATCCAAACAACATGGGAAGGTTGTTAAAGGCAAACATACTGGTAGACCAAGGAAGACATCAAAGCGTCAAGACAGAAAACTTAAAGCAATATGTCTCAAAAATCGAAAATGCACAACAAAACAAATGAGGAATGAATGGAAGGAAACTGGAGTCAACGTCTGTGACTGAACTGTAAGAAACCGCCTAAAGGAAATGGGATTTATATACAGAAAAGCTAAACGAAAGCCATCATTAACACCTAAACAAAAAAAAAAACAAGGTTACAATGGGCTAAGGAAAAGCAATCGTGGATGACTGGATGAAAGTCATATTCAGTGATAAATCTCGAATCTGCATTGGGCAAGGTGATGATGCTGGAACTTTTGTTTGGTGCCGTTCCAATGAGATTTATAAAGATGACTGCCTGAAGAGAACATGTAGATTTCTACAGTCATTGATGATATGGGCTGCATGTCAGGTAAAGGCACTGGGGAGATGGCTGTCATTACATCATCAATAAATGCACAAGTTTAAGTTGATATTTTCTACAGTTTTCTTATCCCATCAATTGAAAGGATGTTTGGGGATGATGAAATCATTTTTCAAGATGATAATCCATCTTGCCATAGAGCAAAAACTGTGAAAACATTCCTTGCAAAAAGACACATAGGGTCAGTGTCATGGCCTGCAAATAGTCCGGATCTTAATCCAATTGAAAATCTTTGTAAGTTGAAGAAAATGGTCCATGACAAGGCTCCAACCTGCAACGCTGATCTGGCAACAGCAATCAGAGAAAGTTGGAGCCAGAATGATGAAGAGTACTGTTTGTCACTCATTAAGTCCATACCTCAGAGACTGCAAGCTGTTCTAAAAGCCAGAGGTGGTGCAACAAAATACTCGTGATGTGTTGGAGCGTTCTTTTGTTTTTCATGATTCCATAATTTTTTCCTCAGAATTGAGTGATTCCATATTTTTTTTCCCCTCTGCTTGGTCTAAAAAAGTAACCGTTACTGACTGCCACAATTATTTTTCCGGATTTCTTATAGTGTTTCTTAAAGCCAGAAAGTTGCCATTTGAAATGACTTTAGTTTTGTGTCATGTCTGTGATCTGCTTTTTTCTACAAAATTAAACAACTGAATGAACATCCTCCGAGGACGGTGATTCCATAATTTTTGCCAGGGGTTGTATTTTAATAGGCAAAAACATGCTCCATGAATATCAAGAATATCACGCACCAACTCGCAGTATTAGGAAACCTATTCAGATGCGTTAAGTCACGTTAAGAATGTCAGGAATGTGTCACGAATGACAAAAAAATGACATTAGTAATGCGTCTTGCTTAAGCAATCCTTCATGTACTTTGCACCTGCTGCCTGGAACTCACTACAGAGAACTTTGAACTTGAGGGAAGTAACTTCTCTTGGGAAAAAACATCATGAGGGACATAGTATCTGCCTCATATCGTTCTTGTTCTTGCTTATGAAAGCTCCATATTAACTCTATGATGTGACCAGATTGCATTTGTCTGTTTTGTTGTTGTTTGATTGTGTTCTCCTCTTGAAACATTGTTTTAAGCTGCTTTCTTGGCCAGGCTTCCCTTGGAAAAGAATCTTTGTGTCTCAATGGGATCAACCTGGTTAAATAAAGTTTTAAATTCAATTTAAAAAACTTTCTTTTTGTGAGTGGAACGTTAATGAGATTTATTTTCATTGCGAGCAGAAAGGTGAATGACATCGCTGTAAGTCCCTTTCGGCTGCTCCCTTGTTTTTCACTCAGGGTCGCCACAACAGAGCTGAGGTGATCGTGAATAAATGAAGCACTTTGATGCTAATAAAACTTTTTCAGCTTTTAAAATAAATGATATTTTGTAACCTTTTTGTCGGTGGTGTGACAAAGTGGCAGCAGGACAGAAAATGCACCCAAAGCACTGTATTACACCGACGGACTTCTTCAAAAACACTGCATTTATTCACAATTTCCACAGTAAGGAATTAAAGTATTTCCAAAACAAGGACATCTTATCTGGACACCAGTGTGTCTGTGAGGATGGATCCAGATGAAAGGAGGCAATAACGGGTCAGATTAAAAGACTTTATTTACTCCGTCTGCACAGGTCTGCTTCACATGAGGCAAACGTCTGTTTTTTGTTAATTAAAAGAATGAAAATACAGGATCTAACTGCTTTCTTCCTATTTGTGGGGATTTGTTTCGGATGAAAATAACTGGTTTTGACAAACATTAAAATGTCTGGAGAATATTAAAATTCAGTTCGAGCCTCATATTCCCATCCAAACCCAACAGACATTTTGTGGCCTTCTGATCTGGACACTCTGGTTTACAATAAATTCAGAAATTGTCTGAGAGCTGCTGGGGAGAGACGAGGACAAACCGAGTGATCCCGAGACCTCCGAGCGCAGGGACAAAGTACAGTCAAGTTCACCTGCATACAGTGCAATTTTTACTGTTTCTAAACACCCCAAAAATATTAAGTTGGTGGATATTTTTTTAATGATGACTGAAGCAATAGGCTTGAATGTTTTTGATGAATCAACGGAACATTGTGTTTTTATAGCTGAAAGGTCAGCTGTTTTCCTCCCAGACACTATCATTTGTGTGAAGGATATTTTAGTAAAGACATTATAGTTTCACACAAGCTGTTTTTATTGTTGTAATATTGAATGATTTGCATGAATAAAGCCATGAAAAAAATTGTGTGCACAGCTCGTACAGGATTACAGCTGCTGGTGGAAATCTTCTCTGTTAAATATCGTCTTATTGTTCAGATGGTCACATCTGAGACACATTTAAGGGACCCTTGTTTGGGCAAGTTACAGACATTTGTCGCAGTGTTAGCCATAGGTTCAGCGTTGCCCACATAGTTACATGGTGCCTTCATGCCCACATTAAAATGCTCTGCACCCCAAGTCGTTCTACATGAGTGACTTGTGGAGTACTCGGTGCGCGTCCGCCAAACAACATAACAAAGGTTTGCTTTTTGTGTCTGACTTAACAACAGTTGTCCTCAAGTGACTCACCTGTGATGTCACAGGCGAGTCAAAAGGACGAATGTGCCTCATTCTCACCATCTCTCTCCTTTAGTCACAGTCGAGCCAACATTTTGTTTGTACATATAAAGTGATTCTTCCCCATTGTGGATCTCTGTGAAGCATGATTGTTTCTAGGTAAGCATGCAATTAATGTTTTTTAAATAATATATTATTGATATATTTTATATATTTTAGTGCTTATAGGCTGACGCATAATGGAGTGTTCAGGCCACTGGAGCAAAGGTCATAATATGCCGTCCTTTTGTAATGTTACTCGTTCTGAAGTTGCCTCAGTAATTATTAAGGTGTTGAATGAGGGTTTGGAAAAAGTGCAAAATTCTAATTGTAGGTTTAAATGTCTTGTTTTGCCTGACCAACAGTCCAATGCCTGAAGAAATTTAAGTTGGGCTGAGAAAAGGAAGTTCATCATATTTAGAAGCTTGAAGCACCAATCTTATTTATTTTTAATGCTGGTAATCTGTTAACAAAAGTGTTGAATATTTATACTAATCAACTTAGCAGCCTGTTTGACACCCATCCGAGGGCGGCCCATACAGTCTCACACTGAGTATAAATATCCGGGGGTGGCTTTAGTCAGCAGGTTGAAGTGTTCAGAAGTCATCCACAAGAAAGCACAGCAAAGGCTTTATTTTCTGACAAAGTTCAGATTCATTTAATGTTGATTACAAAATGCTCAAGCTGTTTTGCAGTGCCTTTTTGGAAAGTATTTTAACATTTTGCATAATTTGCTAGTTTGGCAGTGTGACAAGCACAAAAAAGTGCACTTTAGAGAACATAGTTGCCACTTCCAGTAAGGTGCTAGATACCAACTTACAGTGCATCCAGAAAGTATTCATAGCACTTCACTTGTTCCACATTTTGTTATGGTACAACCTTTATAGAACTAACCCCCCCCCCCCCCCCCCCCCCCCCCCCCCCCACACACACACACACATTCAGGAGTGACATTTTCCACTTGCCAATATTTGTCACATGTGAAAGGCCCTTCCAATCAAAATATGTGTAAGTTCAGAGCAAGTGATACAGTTTAAATATGAATTTATTATCTTTCCGACATCATCATGGTCATTATAACGTTTGCCACTTTGGGTGACAGCTTGTGTTGTATGCAAAAGTTTGGGCACCCCTGATAATTTTCAGGATTTTCCTTTATAAATCATTGGTTGTGTGGATCAGAAATTTCAGTTAAATATATCATATAACAGATGAACACACTGATATTTGAGAAGTGAAATGAAGTTTCTAGCATTTACAGAAAGTGTACAATAATTAAACAAAATTAGGCATGTGCATAAACTCTTGTCATTGTATTGATTTGAATACGAGGTCTGTTAGAAAAGTATCCGACCTTTTAATTTTTTCAAAAACCTGATGGATTTGAATCACGTGTGCTTGCATGAGCCAACCTTGAACCTTTGTGCGCTGCAGCCTCGTCACCGAAAGCCGTCTGAATAATCTGAATGGTTTCCACCTGGCTGTCGCCCAGTTTCTGGCAAAATTTGATGCAGTTGCACTGCTCCAGTCGTTCCGCCATTTTCCTTGCAAAGAAAAAATAACGAGAGACTACACCCATCCTCACACAAAGGCTGCTTACAAGCAAATGACGCAATCGACAGGCGTGAAAAAACTCATGCATGTGCACGAAGGTTCAAGGTTGGCTCATGCAAGCACACATGATTCAAATCCATCAGGTTTTTGAAAAAAAAAAAAAAAAAAAGGTTAGATACTTTTCTAACAGACCTCGTATATTTAGCACTAATTATTGGAACACAAAATTGGTTTGGTAAGCTCATTGACCCTTGACCTCCTTACACAGGTGAATCCAGTCATGAGAAAGGGTATTTAAGGTGGCCATTTGCAAATGTTTCTCCTCTTTGCATCTCTTCTAGTGCTTGGCAACATGGGAGCCTCTAAACAACTCTCAAATGACCTGAAAACAAAGACTGCTCAACATCATGGCTTAAGGGAAGGATGCAAAAAGCTATCTGAGATTTCAGCCGTCAGTTTCCACTGTGAGGAACATATTTAGGAAATGGAAGACCGCAGGCACAGTACTAGTTAAGCCTGAAGTGGCAGGCCAAGAAAAATAAGCTGAAGCGAAGGATGGTGAGAACAGTCATAGTCAACCCACAGAGCTACTCCAAAGACCTACAACATGATCTTGTAGCAGATAGCGTCTCTGTACATCGTTCAACTATATAGCGCACTTTGCACAAGAAGATGCTGTAATGCAGAGGAAGCCGTTTCTGTGTACACGCCACAAACCGAGTTACTTGAGGTATGTTAAAGCACATTAGGAAAGCCAGCTTCATTTTGGGATAAGGTGCTGTGGACTGATGAAACTAAAATTGAGTTATTTGGACATAACAAGGGGCAGTATGCATGGCTGAAAAAAGAACACAGCATTCCAAGAAAAACACTTGCTACCTATAGTAAAATTTGGAGGTGGTTCCATCATGCTGTGTGGCCAGTGCAGGTACTGGGAATCTTGTTAAAGGTGAGGGTCACATGGATTCCAGTCAATATCAGCAGGTTCTTGAGAACAATGTTCAGGAATCCGTGACAAAGTTGAAGTTGCGCTGGGGCTGGATCTTTCAACAAGACAGTGACCCTTAACACTGCTCAAAATCTACTAAGGCATTCATGCAGAGGAAAAAGTACAACGTTCTGTTATGTCTATATGGGCTGCAGACATACACAGTTGGACAGACACATGCACAGACGTACTTCAGGCCCACCCCTGCCACATCCGGCGTAAAACTTGTGCCAATTCAACATGCAAATACACCTTGGATTTGCTGTGGCGACCCCAAGTGCAAACAAGGGAGCAGCCGAAGGGACTTACTTTATTGATCTGAAAATATTGACATGAGAATTTTAAATTTGGATTTAATCAAGTCCAGCTACATTCAGTCAGAATCACTCATGTACGAGTGATTTTAGAGCGTTAGAAGAGATGAAATTACTTTTACTTCCCGATTGCAAAATTTAGAATTTCCATTTTGGGTGGAATTTAACTGTAATTAAAGAGTGCTGCATTTCTTTTATTCCATCATATTTTCTCTGTTTTCACCATTTCTGTCTGAAATTGTCTTTGTCTTTCTTGGTGAAAAGGTATTCGCACTGTCTGAGTAATCACTGCCGTTTTAAGACATGCGCTCCACAGAAAAGTTTGTCCCCTGATGCACAGAGAAAAGGTTCCACCAGCAGGAGTGCTGGTGTGTTTATGGCACTCGTACCTGCTGTGATAAGGACTGTAGTGTGTTAAAGCAGTCTGTTCTGACCTTTGATCAGACTGACTGAGTGTGGGAGAAAACGAAGGATGAGACCTTTGTGGTTCAGTAGTCATACTGCAGACCTGCCTTACTATGAAAAAAACTAAAAGATTTAACATATTGAACTTTTGATATAGAAGAGAATATTATTTAGCATGTGTAGCCAACGAAAGCACTAAGCTTATTTCTAGAACGTCCTGCTACACAGGTCTCCACCTCGACAGCACACCTGTTGGGAGGTTGGCTGCGATCGAGAAACGAGCCCAGATTGCCAGCGTCACAGTCCAACGTGCAAACCATTATGCCACCACCTCTCACATGACTTCTAAAAATGTTTTTCTTTAAATGAATACATTACTGATCATGTGACTCACCTTTAGAATGTTCACATCTGTCTACATCTGCTATTAATCATTATCTGCTATTAATCAATGGGTGATATTTTTGTGGTCCTTGTTAAATTTTTGTTTTGTTCATTTTTCTGTTGCTCACGCTGTCATTTCTCTGTGTCTCTGTATATGTGTGTGTGTGTGTGTTTTTTTTTTTTTCTTTTTTTTTTTGGTCGCCTGGGAGCAGCCGGCTGCAGCCTAGCTGAAGATGTCTGATAATGGGGAGGTCGAGGACAAGCCCCCAGCTCCACCTATGAGAAACACCAGCACCATGATTGGCTCCTGTAACAAGGACACCGCCCCCCTCAACCACAGCTCAAAGCCCCTCCCCCCAAATCCAGAGGACAAGAAAAAGAAGGACCGCTCCATCAGATTCATCCTGACTGGTGGGAGTGATAAGAGTGAGTATCCTAAATGAACCTGCAGTATTTCCACGAATACAAATTGCAAGTGTCGCCCTACAAACTACTGCAGCCCTGCAGTGGTTGGCAGTAGAGGAAATGTTAGCTGTACAGTGAAGCTCACAGGTCAAAAGGAACAAAACGGTCAAGTCTCTTTTACATGGTCTATATTAAAACATATGTTTGGACAGAAGTAGTATTAATACAATAACATGCTTTTGGAGGGTGGTATGCATTTTCAGAGTCCCTCCGTCCATGCCCAGTCACCCAAAATGACCGATATTCACCCGAGTTAGACGTTATGCATTTCAAAATGCACGACACCCAGCAAACGGATACATAAAAGTTGGCTCACTTTAACTTTTGTCATGTTGGCTGGTATGGCGCTGCTCTCTAAATTCACCAGGGCGTCCTCATCAAGCTGGCTGCTTTGGCTGCTGTTCATTGTTGGACTATCCATGATAAAAAGCATCCGGAATATCCATATTGGGACCAACACACACTTCTTGCCTTTTCATCTTTTCGTCTGCAGACAGTTCTTGGGTTGGGCATGCTATGACGTCATTACTTTATGCACAGCAGGCGGGTACTGGGATACCCGCCCGTTACTGCGGGCGAGTATGGACAGGTAGCGCAAATGTAAATCGATGGTACCGGCCCAGCAACGCCTCAGGAAGGGATAATATAGCAGAAATGACAGTGAAACATGTCAGCTTACTTATTTTTTCCTCTTCATTTTGCTTACATGTTGTGTCCAGGTCTTGTAATGTACTGAATAGTCTGCTGTTCATTCTGGCATCATGTTGGCAACATTTTTATGTCAACAAACATGCTTTTAAACACCATAGGCACTGTTGAGAGAATAGAATAGAGCCTTTATTGTCATTGTACATACATACAACAGAATTTGTCCTTTACATTTAACCCATCCTAATTACAGCTAGACACAGTCCAACCACTAGGAGCAGTGGTGTCAACAAAAATGATCAATCTCATATCCATGTATAGTGTCTTAAGCTAACAATGTAAATATTGTGAGAAGTGGACTGCCTGTGCTGGCCAGACCATTGATATTCAATTCAATTTTATTTATATAGCCCCAAATAGCAACACAAGGTGCACCATAAGAGCAAGGTCCAAATCAGCAGACCAGGTCCAATAAGGTGACTAGTCCTCACCTTATAAGCTGACTAGACCCCAACCAATATTAAAACAATAAAAACAAACAAATGAAGGAACACCAAAACTAGACCAATATGATCAAACTTCCTAGGCAAAGTCAGGACCCGAGCTGCAGCTTTGTGAACTATCCCAACCAGAAAATAAAACATTAAAATAGTCAAAAATGCTGTGTTACATTGTTTGGTGCACGCCTACCGAGTACTCTGCAAGTCACTTGTGTAGAACGCTGTGGGGAGCAGAGCCTTTTAATGCGGGAATGCAGGCTCCCTGTAAATATACGGACATGACTAAATCTATGGATAACACTGCGACCTGTAATTCACCCAAAGAAAGTGGACAAAGTCCCTTAAACATGTCCCAGATGTGACAATCAATCAATCAATCAATTTTTTTATATAGCGCCAAATCACAACAAACAGTTGCCCCAAGGCGCTTTATATTGTAAGGCAAGGCCATACAATAATTATGTAAAACCCCAACGGTCAAAACGACCCCCCTGTGAGCAAGCACTTGGCTACAGTGGAAGGAAAAACTCCCTTTTAACAGGAAGAAACCTCCAGCAGAACCAGGCTCAGGGAGGGGCAGTCTTCTGCTGGGACTGGTTGGGGCTGAGGGAGAGAACCAGGAAAAAGACATGCTGTGGAGGGGAGCAGAGATCGATCACTAATGATTAAATGCAGAGTGGTGCATACAGAGCAAAAAGAGAAAGAAACAGTGCATCATGGGAACCCCCCAGCAGTCTACGTCTATAGCAGCATAACTAAGGGATGGTTCAGGGTCACCTGATCCAGCCCTAACTATAAGCTTTAGCAAAAAGGAAAGTTTTAAGCCTAATCTTAAAAGTAGAGAGGGTGTCTGTCTCCCTGATCTGAATTGGGAGCTGGTTCCACAGGAGAGGAGCCTGAAAGCTGAAGGCTCTGCCTCCCATTCTACTCTTACAAACCCTAGGAACTACAAGTAAGCCTGCAGTCTGAGAGCGAAGCGCTCTATTGGGGTGATATGGTACTACGAGGTCCCTAAGATAAGATGGGACCTGATTATTCAAAACCTTATAAGTAAGAAGAAGAATTTTAAATTCTATTCTAGAATTAACAGGAAGCCAATGAAGAGAGGCCAATATGGGTGAGATATGCTCTCTCCTTCTAGTCCCCGTCAGTACTCTAGCTGCAGCATTTTGAATTAACTGAAGGCTTTTTAGGGAACTTTTAGGACAACCTGATAATAATGAATTACAATAGTCCAGCCTAGAGGAAATAAATGCATGAATTAGTTTTTCAGCATCACTCTGAGACAAGACCTTTCTGATTTTAGAGATATTGCGTAAATGCAAAAAAGCAGTCCTACATATTTGTTTAATATGCGCTTTGAATGACATATCCTGATCAAAATGACTCCAAGATTTCTCACAGTATTACTAGAGGTCAGGGTAATGCCATCCAGAGTAAGGATCTGGTTAGACACCATGTTTCTAAGATTTATGGGGCCAAGTACAATAACTTCAGTTTTATCTGAGTTTAAAAGCAGGAAATTAGAGGTCATCCATGTCTTTATGTCTGTAAGACAATCCTGCAGTTTAGCTAATTGGTGTGTGTCCTCTGGCTTCATGGATAGATAAAGCTGGGTATCATCTGCGTAACAATGAAAATTTAAGCAATACCGTCTAATAATACTGCCTAAGGGAAGCATGTATAAAGTGAATAAAATTGGTCCTAGCACAGAACCTTGTGGAACTCCATAATTAACTTTAGTCTGTGAAGAAGATTCCCCATTTACATCAACAAATTGTAATCTATTAGACAAATATGATTCAAACCACCGCAGCGCAGTGCCTTTAATACCTATGGCATGCTCTAATCTCTGTAATAAAATTTTATGGTCAACAGTATCAAAAGCAGCACTGAGGTCTAACAGAACAAGCACAGAGATGAGTCCACTGTCCGAGGCCATAAGAAGATCATTTGTAACCTTCACTAATGCTGTTTCTGTACTATGATGAATTCTAAAACCTGACTGAAACTCTTCAAATAGACCATTCCTCTGCAGATGATCAGTTAGCTGTTTTACAACTACCCTTTCAAGAATTTTTGAGAGAAAAGGAAGGTTGGAGATTGGCCTATAATTAGCTAAGATAGCTGGGTCAAGTGATGGCTTTTTAAGTAATGGTTTAATTACTGCCACCTTAAAAGCCTGTGGTACATAGCCAACTAACAAAGATAGATTGATCATATTTAAGATCGAAGCATTAAATAATGGTAGGGCTTCCTTGAGCAGCCTGGTAGGAATGGGGTCTAATAAACATGTTGATGGTTTGGATGAAGTAACTAATGAAAATAACTCAGATAGAACAATCGGAGAGAAAGAGTCTAACCAAATACAGGCATCACTGAAAGCAGCCAAAGATAACGATACGTCTTTGGGATGGTTATGAGTAATTTTTTCTCTAATAGTTAAAATTTTGTTAGCAAAGAAAGTCATGAAGTCATTACTAGTTAAAGTTAATGGAATACTCAGCTCAATAGAGCTCTGACTCTTTGTCAGCCTGGCTACAGTGCTGAAAAGAAACCTGGGGTTGTTCTTATTTTCTTCAATTAGTGATGAGTAGAAAGATGTCCTACCTTTACGGAGGGCTTTTTTATAGAGCAACAGACTCTTTTTCCAGGCTAAGTGAAGATCTTCTAAATTAGTGAGATGCCATTTCCTCTCCAACTTACGGGTTATCTGCTTTAAGCTACGAGTTTGTGAGTTATACCACGGAGTCAGACACTTCTGATTTAAAGCTCTCTTTTTCAGAGGAGCTACAGCATCCAAAGTTGTCTTCAATGAGGATGTAAAACTATTGACGAGATACTCTAACTCCCTTACAGAGTTTAGGTAGCTACTCTGCACTGTGTTGGTATCAAAACAAGACAATATTTAGTAGATGACACTGGCGCTGTCAGCTGCAATCCTGTACACACTGTGCATACATTTTTGTCACGGCTTTATTTGTGAAAATCATTTGCTATAAAAAAAAAAAACAGCTTGTGTGAAACTACATTTAGACCTCGTTCAGACTGAAGGTTGCAATTCGGCTTAAGCAGGATATGGCTGTATCCTCCTTAAGACGGATAGGTTTTTTCTGAATCTGAACAGTGCAAATCTGACAATTTTGAGCTGGATTCACTGCAGTCTGAGTGCAAATGCGGCTTGAATCCAGCTAGCTCAGGACCATGACGTCAAATGACGTCTGTGCACTCTGTCTTCTCCAGTAACATGCACGCATGCATGCGCACACACCAGTGCTCATTCCGATGTTGGTGTCAGAAACCGTCACAGCAGAATTGATGTCATCTGCAGCGACAGAGTGCAGGTTGATGACCTAAGCTTAAAAAGTTAACTTTTGTGAGGCTATAAATGAATTATTTTCTGAATGATCACAAATTCACTTTCACCTGTTTGAAGGTGTCAACTCTTTGTAGTTCAATAATCCATCCATCTGTTCTTTTTTCCTCATTGGTAAACATAAAACAGCAAGCAGCACCCCATCTGCATGCGCATCACTTCAGTTTGAACTTGTGTGTAGCATGCAGTGGTGGGCACAGACACGCTGTTGAAAATCAGGTACCGGTAAGTCAGAATTTTGTTATGATGTCAATTATGCTAGAGTCAAAGATGTCTCTCTATTGTTAGGTATCCATTTCCAGTTTATTTTCTGTGCAAAATAGCACAGAGCCCAGACTTTCCAGTCTGGTGTAGGATGTGGCTCGAGCTGGATTACAAAGCCCTATCTGAACCAGCCAGATTTGAAAAACAAGTCTGAATGCTATCTGGCTAGAAAGCAATCTGGATTGAATCTGTCTTAAACTGGATTGCAAACCCAGTGTAAACAGGGTCTTAATGTCTTGATTCAAACGTGCTTCGCACAAATGACAGCTGTGTTTGGGACGAAAGCTGGAAAAACAGTGGAGTTGTCCATTAGGACGTGTTGTCAGGCAGATTGCAGACGGCTATAAAAAAGCAACATTCTATTCATTAATCAAAAACATTAAAGTGTACTGCTTCAGTCATCATGAACAGAAACAACAACTCAATATTTTTCAACCGTTTAGAAACAGTAAAGCACGCACTGTAAGCAGCTGAATTTCTGGCGGTGCAGTTCTTTACTTTAGTTTTTGGGCAGGTTGCCAGATCTGCACTTTATAAACCAGCCTGTTAGGAGGCAAGCCAGACTGAGCTCTTTCATCCTGTTTTAGCACTTTTTTTGATCGTAGGTGTTAGTAGTAAAACACGTTTTGGATGAATAGTTACTTAAAGGCACCTTGACATTTGCACAAATTTGATTCCCGCACTGCCGCCCAATTCGTTATGTCAACACGTCCTGCTGTGTCACGTTTAATACCACACTACATAAAATAATCATTTCTTAGCCGATGACACATTTACAATCAGAACTTGGCTGATGAATCCATTCTCTCATCGCTCCCAGAATCACAGAGAAATCATCTACAATTACAGGTTGTCTCGTGCGCATCGTGCTGTGCAGAACGCATTTGGAATCTTGTCTCAAAGGTAATTATTTAGAATATACTCTATATTGTAATGGATTGGTTAAAGAGTTGCATTTTCATTCCTTCTCATGAGTTTAGATGATGTATCTGTAAAGTTATGTTTATTATAGATGTAACATCTTGTCATAATCATTCAGATGCCCTGCGCACAATGACACGCAGTGTTTTCAAATAGGTTGCACAATGTTCATGACTATTTCACGCAAGTGGCATGAAATTAATGCGTGCCAGAAACTTTTAACATTTTAAAGTTTTCTTTGCGCACACAGTTCATGCATAGTTTACGACGAGTTTACTCATTAGCACGCAAGATTACATGCCAGTGCGGGGATCAAATTCGTGCAGGTGTCAAGGTGCCTTAATGCTCCCCATGCCAACGACAGAGAAGAGAGCTCACGCTTAACCTGTTTATGCCCAGATTTTTTTTTTATGGAAGGGAAGTAAGAGCAGGAGCATCGGCGGTGGGTACAAGTTGTTGTACCATGGTGAGGACAGGAAGAGAAATGGTGTTGGGGTCATTTTAAAGGAAGAGTATGTTAAAAGTGTGTTGGAGGTTAAGCGAGTGTCTGACAGGGTGATGAGTGTGAAGTTGGAAATTGAAGGGGTGATGATGAATATCATCAGTGCATATGCCCCACAGGTAGGTTGTGAGATGAAGGAGAAAGAAGATTTCTGGAGTGTATTAGATGAGGTGGTGGAGACTGTGCCCAAGCACGAAAGAGTGGTGATAGGAGCAGACTTCAATGGGCATGTTGGTGAAGGGAACAGAGGTGATGAGGAAGTAATGGGTAGATATGGTATCAAGGATAGGAATGGGGAAGGACAGATGGTAGTTGATTTTGCAAAAAGGATTTAAATGGCTGTGGTGAATACCTACTTTAAAAAAAAGGGAGGAGCACAGGGTAACATATAAGAGTGGAGGAAGGTGCACACAGGTGGACTACATTCTTTATAGGAGATGCAAGCTAAAAGAAATCACAGACTGTAAGGTGGTAGCAGGAGAGAGTGTCACTAGACAGCATAGGATGGTTGTTTGTAGGATGACTTTAGAGGTAAAGAAGAAGAAGAGAATGAGAGCTCAACAAAGGATCAGATGGTGGAAGCTGAAGGAGGAAGACTGTGTGAAATTTAGCGAGCAGGTGAGAGAAGCACTAGTTGGAGGGGAAGCAATTTTGGACAACTGGAAAAGTACTGCAGATGTGGTGAGGGAGACAGCTAGGGCGTTACTGGGTATGACATCTGGACAGTGAAAGGAAGACAAGGAGACTTGGTAGTGGAATGAAGAGGTCCACGAAAGCATAAGGAGAAAGAGGTTGGCGAAAAAGTTTTGGGATAGTCGGGGAGACGAAGAAAGTAGACAGGAGTACAAGGAGATGCGGCGTAAGGCGAGAAGAGAAGTGGTAAAAGCAAAGGAAAAGGCATATTGCGAGCTGTACAACAAGTTGAATAGTAAGGAAGGAGAAAAGGACTTGTACCGATTGGCCAGACAAAGGGACAGAGCTGGAAAGGATGTGCAGCAGGTTAGGGTGGTAAAAGATGCACATGGTAATGTGCTGAGAAGTGAGGAGTGTGTGCTGAGAAGGTGGAGGGAATATTTTGAAGAGTTGATGAATAAAGAAAATGAGCGAGAGAAAAGGCTGGATGATGTGGTGAGAGTAAATCAGGAAGTAAAAGAGATTAGCAAGGAAGAAGTGAGGGCTGCTATCAATCAATCAATCAATCAATTTTTTTTATATAGCGCCAAATCACAACAAACAGTTGCCCCAAGGCGCTTTATATTGCAAGGCAAGGCCATACAATAATTATGTAAAACCCCAACGGTCAAAACGACCCCCTGTGAGCAAGCACTTGGCTACAGTGGGAAGGAAAAACTCCCTTTTAACAGGAAGAAACCTCCAGCAGAACCAGGCTCAGGGAGGGGCAGTCTTCTGCTGGGACTGGTTGGGGCTGAGGGAGAGAACCAGGAAAAAGACATGCTGTGGAGGGGAGCAGAGATCGATCACTAATGATTAAATGCAGAGTGGTGCATACAGAGCAAAAAGAGAAAGAAACAATGCATCATGGGAACCCCCCAGCAGTCTACGTCTATAGCAGCATAACTAAGGGATGGTTCAGGGTCACCTGATCCAGCCCTAACTATAAGCTTTAGCAAAAAGGAAAGTTTTAAGCCTAATCTTAAAAGTAGAGAGGGTGTCTGTCTCCCTGATCTGAATTGGGAGCTGATTCCACAGGAGAGGAGCCTGAAAGCTGAAGGCTCTGCCTCCCATTCTACTCTTACAAACCCTAGGAACTACAAGTAAGCCTGCAGTCTGAGAGCGAAGCGCTCTATTGGGGTGATATGGTACTACGAGGTCCCTAAGATAAGATGGGACCTGATTATTCAAAACCTTATAAGTAAGAAGAAGAATTTTAAATTCTATTCTAGAATTAACAGGAAGCCAATGAAGAGAGGCCAATATGGGTGAGATATGCTCTCTCCTTCTAGTCCCCGTCAGTACTCTAGCTGCAGCATTTTGAATTAACTGAAGGCTTTTTAGGGAACTTTTAGGACAACCTGATAATAATGAATTACAATAGTCCAGCCTAGAGGAAATAAATGCATGAATTAGTTTTTCAGCATCACTCTGAGACAAGACCATTCTGATTTTAGAGATATTGCGTAAATGCAAAAAAGCAGTCCTACATATTTGTTTAATATGCGCTTTGAATAACATATCCTGATCAAAAATGACTCCAAGATTTCTCACAGTATTACTAGAGGTCAGGGTAATGCCATCCAGAGTAAGGATCTGGTTAGACACCATGTTTGTAAGATTTGTGGCCAAGTACAATAACTTCAGTTTTATCTGAGTTTAAAAGCAGGAAATTAGAGGTCATCCATGTCTTTATGTCTGTAAGACAATCCTGCAGTTTAGCTAATTGGTGTGTGTCCTCTGGCTTCATGGATAGATAAAGCTGGGTATCATCTGCGTAACAATGAAAATTTAAGCAATACCGTCTAATAATACTGCCTAAGGGAAGCATGTATAAAGTGAATAAAATTGGTCCTAGCACAGAACCTTGTGGAACTCCATAATTAACTTTAGTCTGTGAAGAAGATTCCCCATTTACATGAACAAATTGTAATCTATTAGACAAATATGATTCAAACCACCGCAGCGCAGTGCCTTTAATACCTATGGCATGCTCTAATCTCTGTAATAAAATTTTATGGTCAACAGTATCAAAAGCAGCACTGAGGTCTAACAGAACAAGCACAGAGATGAGTCCACTGTCCAAGGCCATAAGAAGATCATTTGTAACCTTCACTAATTACCTTCACTACATGCCTCCATTCCAGTGGAGGCATGGAAATGTCTAGGAGAGATGGCAGTAGAGTTTCTAACCAGATTGTTTAATAAAATCTTGGAAAGTGAGAGGATGCCTGAGGAGTGGAGACGAAGTGTGCTGGTTCCTATTTTCAAGAACAAGGGTGATGTGCAGAGCTGCAGTAACTACAGAGGCATAAAGCTGATCAGCCACAGCATGAAGTTATGGGAAAGAGTAGTAGAAGCTAGGCTTAGAAAACAGGTGAAGATCTGTGAGCAGCAATATGGTTTCATGCCGAGAAAGAGCACTACAGATGCAATGTTTGCTCTGAGAATACTGTTGGAAAAGTACAGAGAAGGACAGAAAGAGTTACATTGTGTGTTTGTGGACTTAGAAAAAGCTTATGATAGGGTGCCAAGAGAAGAGTTGTGGCATTGTATGAGGAAGTCTGGAGTGGCAGAGAAGTATGTTAGGGTAGTGCAGGACATGTACAAGAATAGTGTGACAGCGGTGAGATGCGCAGTCGGAATGACAGACTCATTCAAGGTGGAGGTGGGATTACACCAAGGATCAGCTCTGAGTCCTTTCTTGTTTGCAGTGGTGATGGACAGGTTGACAGATGAGATCAGACAGGAGTCCCCATGGACTATGATGTTTGCACATGACATTGTGATCTGTAGTGAGAGTAGAGAGCAAGTTGAGTCTAGTCTGGAGAAGTGGAGATATGCTTTGGAGAGAAGGGGAATGAAAGTCAGTAGAAGCAAGACTGAGTACATGTGTGTGAATGAGAGGGAGCCCAGTGGAATAGTGCAGTTACAAGGAGTAGAAGTGGTGAAAGTAGATGAGTTTAAATATTTGGGGTCAACTGTTCAAAGTAATGGAGAGTGTGGTAGAGAGGTGAAGAAGAGAGTGCAGGCAGGGTGGAGTGGGTGGAGAAAGGTGGCAGGAGTGATTTGTGACCAAAGAATATCAGCAAGAGTGAAGGGGAAAGTTTACAAAACAGTAGTGAGACCAGCTATGTTGTATGGTTTAGAGACAGTGGCACTAACAAAAAGACAGGAGGCAGAGCTGGAGGTGGCAGAGCTGAAGATGTTGAGATTCTCTTTGGGAGTGACAAGAATGGACAAGATTAGGAATGAACATATCAGAGGGACAGCTCAGGTGGGACGGTTTGGAGACAAAGTCAGAGGCGAGATTGAGATGGTTTGGACATGTGCAGAGGAGGGACCCAGGGTATATAGGGAGAAGGATGCTGAGGATGGAGCCACCAGGCAGGAGGAGAAGAGGGAGACCAAGGAGGAGGATCATGGATGTGCTGAGAGAGGACATGCAGGTGGTTGGTGTGACAGAGGAAGATACAGAGGACAGGGTGAGATGGAAACGATTGATCTGCTGTGGCGACCCCTAACGGGAACAGCCAAAAGACAATGAAGAAGTCTTTGTTGAGTGACGCAACCATACAAACTCACTGATAGCCAATGAAAACTGATGTCTGAGTTTCACAGGACCAATGACCATCAACTCAGGACAGAAATTGCAGGACATCCTTCTTTTCACAGACAACAAACAATTCTCCAAAATCCCAATCTGTTTAGGGTCATTAGCACTGTTCGGCAAATAAAGTTGTGTATTGTCAGCATAGCAATGAAAAGCAACTCCTAAGTTTTGCAATATCTGTCCTAAGGGAGCTATTTATAAATAGAACAAAGAGCCCAATACAGAACCTTGAGGCACTCCATTTTGCAGGCACAGGTTTAAAGACAGTAATGTTGTCTAAAACCCAATGATAAGCATTTGATAAATATGATGTCATCCATCAAATAATACCAAAACAATTCTTTAGCCTGTACAGCAAGATACAGTGATTAATGGTACCGAACACAGCAGCACAGTAGCACTGATTCCTCACAGCAAGAAGGTCATGCGATTGCTTCCTCCCCTTAATGTGTGGAGTTTGCATGTTCTCACCGTGTATGTGTTGGTTCCTTCCAGAAAATGTATTTATTTGAATAAAGGATTGTGTAATGCAAGTACATGTTTTCCCTCGCTGCGTTGCACACGTCAGTCATCTTCTCAGCTGAGAAAAGATACTGCACCCGGAGCACCGTATCATAACACAGAGGAACTTCTTTAAAAACAGTGTGTTTATTTACAAGCAATTTCCACAATAAGGAATTAAAGTATTACCAAACAACATCTTCTGTTAACAGTTTTCCGCGGGCTGTGATGATGAATCCAACTGGAATGAGACAACGGTTGAGATTAAAAGACTATTTACTCAGTTTGCCAGTTTGAAACCTTCTAGCCTTCTGTTACTACACTGATTTCCCAGGTAATTATTTATTTTTTTCCACATCATTACAAATTTTGGGGCTTTAGGCCTTGTCAGTGGACAGGCTGTGTATGAATGTGAACACAGCCTGTGAAAAACTGGGCTGTGAAGTGCAGCTTTTCTGCAAAAGCAAATCTGCTGTTCACCATGTTGGTCAAAACACTGATCGAATCTGAATAAAGGCATTTTTAAAAATGGTTAAACTTGATTTACTTAAAGTGTGTGAGTTGCAGATCAGCCAGTGGATAAACACAGCAATGTGTTTTTTAAAAATACACGAAGGACACTGCTTTGCTTTAAAATATGCAACGTCTTATTTCATATGATCAGTATGAAATCTGTTTATCTTAAGCCCCTTTCACACCAGGGGAACGTAGAGTTGCATAATGTGGCACACCGACTACGCCAAGATTATGCAGCCCTACATCGAGCTTATGCTGCCCAACATGGCAATACATTAAGGGATGCAAAGGGGTCCATGAAATGGACGCAAAAATTTTAATTTTTAATTTTAATTTAATTTTTTCCACAGACATTTGGCGTAGAACACTGGATGAATTTGAATTTGAATTGAATTTATTCAATTCACGCAACAAAATTTCACTCATATACAACAACAAAACTCATAAAGTAGTCAAAGAAAAAAGATGAGAAAAATAAACATTGTCTATGGTGCCTAAAGGCGTAGGAAGAAGCGAAGCTTATCAACGCCTACACCCCTCCATGAAGTCAAATCAAACCAGGCATATGTGCCTGTTCATAAATGTTCATTTCTGAACAAAATCTGAACAGCAGCAGCTCATAATTACAATAAAAGAAAACAAATATTTCCTAAACAGCTCCCAATACAAGCTGGTTACCACCAACATATTTCAGTAGAAAAGGTTCAAGTATAACACCTTCATATAACCCAACTCAACTACTTTCTTCTAATACGTATCTGGAGAATACCATTTCTTTGTATAAATATTTGAACCGGTTGATATCTGGACATCGCTTGAGTTTCTCAGGTAGATTATTCCTTTTTTGTTGTTGTTGTTTTTTTTAGGACCACAAATGGAGACACAGAAGCATTTCCTGGTTGTCCTAGCGCCAGCAATTTTAAAATGATACAAACCCCTTAAATTATTCATTCCTTCTCTTTGTGTAAAATATTATTGAATTCTAAATGGTAATTGCTTATTTTTCACTTAATACATCAATTGAACAGTCTTGAATGAAATCATATCATAAAGCTTTAATATCTTCGATTTAATGAACAATGGATTGTGGATTATTCTTAATGCTCTTTTTTGAAGGATGAATAATGGTTGCACTTTAGTTTTATAGTTCTTGCCCCAGCCTACAGTGCAGTGTCTCTTAGGTGTCTGTTAGTAGTTGATTGGATGTGCATCTGAATTAGCAAATCAGTTTGTGGCAGAGCAGAGAGAGATGGAAAATGTGCAGGTTCGGGGGTTCTTGAGGACCAGATTGAGAACTCTTGTATTGGAAACTATGTGATGATATACTGGCATTTAATTGTGCACTTCCGTGACCCGTCTCGAGGCATATGTCAGTCAAAGCAGACAGCTTATGGCTTATGTGCTGCCCTGATCTACCGGAAAATTGGCAAGAACCACGGCCCCTCGCTTGTCCGTCTTGATTAACGAGGTTGGCAAGGCAGTGCATTCTCAGACTGCAGTGACTCTTGAACTCAGACGCAAACTGGATGACATCTTGGAGCAGGTGCGTGCCTTGCAGTTGAAGTTGAACATTTCAGAGGCCGGTGAATATTCATAATTGGGATTTGGTTGTTCAAGTGGAACTGTTAAAAGTGTTTTTCACTGCTCAAACCACAACACTACAGGTTTATCAAGCCTGAAGGTCAAATTGCCCGACTGTTTTCCCTCCAGAGGAATTTCTTCGGCCTGGGGATCATTTGGCTGTTTCTTATCTCAGCTAACAAATACAATAAATGGCTTTTCACAGGACTGAAGCATGCTTCATTCCCTCCCCCCACCCCCCCTCCTATCCCCCATCAAACACCCCCCACTCCGGCGTCTCCTCACGTCATTCCTTTCCCCTTCTGCAGGGCGGTGCAGTTTTAGCTGCAGCCCCGTTCCTCCCCCCAAGCTGACGGCGGCTCATCTCAGGATTGCTGTGTGGCCTTCACCCACTTGCCTCAATTCGGATATCGGACTTCTTCAAACTTAGTGCACATAAATAATGTCAAATGTGTATGTGCTGTCTTTAATTCTGATGTGTGCCATTATTACGGTAAACAATAATTGTGGACTAATTGCTGTCTGAGGTAACTGGAGTGTAAACATAATTTCTCCACTGTGAGATCAATAAAGTATATCTCATCTCAACTCTGGGGACTGCCATAAACAAAGTACTAGTTTTTCCAAATGTTTCCAACAGTGTTTACGTCATTCTGAGCAAATGGCCCAACGCGTGCACTGTGGAAAGAAATGTAGACAAACTGCTCCTAACGTATAAACTGAAATTTCAAGAGTGATATTTCCAATATTTACATAACTTCGTACACTTTCACAATGATACAAAGATGCGCTGTAGGAGGCTGTGACGACTGCAACAGTGCTACAGTGATTCTGTGGCACCAAAAGAGCAGCCATTCACCCTATTGATGTATCCCATAATCCCTTGCGTGCCAGAGAGTCGCTGCAGTCAAACAACATATAGAGAATCCACATGATGACAATTGTAAATTAATATTATACTACAAAAATTTAATTTTGTCACGTTAATAAGAGACTGCTGCATGATACCCTGAAAACTTGCTAAAACAATTATAACAAATAATCCGTGTCTGCTACATTTATTCTGCGTGGAATTTAATAAATGCAAACCGAATTTCAGACATATACGAGGTCTATTAGAAAAAAAAAGACCTTTTTATTTTTTAAAAAACTTTATGGATCTGAGTCACGTGAGATTGCATCAGCCAACCTTGAACCTTAGTGTGCATGCGTGAGTTTTGTCCCGCCTGTTGGCTGCGTCATTCGCCTGTGAGCAGCCTTTGTGTGGGGAGTGGTCCTGTGCGCTCGGCAGATTTTTCTTGCAAGGAAAATGGCGGAACGATTGGAGCAGCGCTATTGCATCAAATTTTGCCAGAAACTTGGCGACAGCCAAGCGGAAACCATTCGAAAGATAAAGACGGCTTTTGGGGATGAAGCTATGAGCACCACACAGATTAAGGAGTGGTACAACCGGTTTAAAGACGGACGCGTAACGGTGGAGAGCGCACCGCGCTCCAGCCGACCATCGTTGTGCCGAAATGACGAGATCATTTCCAAAGTGAACGCTGTGGTGATGCGGGACTGTCGAGTGACCATCCAAGAAATTGCGGACAAAGTGGACATCAGTACTTTTTCGGCACATTCCTTTGTTACAGAAGATTTGGGCATGAAGCAAGCGGCTGCGAAGTTCGTGCCAAGGTTGCTGACAGCGGAGCAAAAGCACCTCCACGTGGAAGTCTCACAGGACATGCTGGACTCCACACAAAGTGATCCCAGCTTTATGGACACTATTATCACCGGCGATGAGTCCTGGGTGTACGGGTACGACCCGGAAACGAAATTCCAGTCGTGACAGTGGAAGCATTCCACGTCGCCATGACCGAAGAAGGCGCGCCAAATGCGCAGCAACGTGAAGGTAATGCTGACTGTTTTTTTACTCCTGTGGTGTGGTACACCACAAGTACGCACCACAGGGTCAAACAGTAACGAAGGAGTATTACAGGGATGTCCTCCGTGATGCTGTATGGCGCAAGAGACCGGAGTTGTGGGCCACAGGAAATTGGCGCCTCCACCACGACAATGCTCCAGCTCATTCCTCCAACTTGATTTAGACTTATTTGTCTAAAAACCAAACTCCTGTGGTTCCACAGCCTCCATACTCTCCTGACATGGCCCCTTGCGACTTCTGGCTGTTCCCAAAAATTAAAAGACCATTAAAAGGAACGCGTTTTGAGACGAGGGAGGACATCATGGCTGCAACGACGGCGGAGCTGCGCGCCATCCCGAAAGAGGCATTTTTGGAATGCTTCCAGCAGTGGCGACACCGCTGGGAGAAGTGTGTGGAGTCCCAAGGAGTGTACTTCGAGGATGATTAGGTTTCCAACCCTCCAGGTGAGCCAGTTTTTTTCCCCGGCCAAAGGTTGGATACGTTTCTAATAGACCTCGTATATGAGTCTGGAACAAAGAGGATGAACAGTGTTGTAAAGAACAATAATCAAGATGTTAAAGGGCAAACTTCACTTTCTCCCAGAATGACAGGAAGGGAGCGTAGCTCACAGCACCTTCCATTGAAAATAACGGAGAGACAGCCTGTGATTCTCGCATGTTTACATAAAACAAATGCAATAACATCGTCTATAAACCCAGAGAATATATTCATGAGAGTTTTAGTCACAATATAAAAATAGTTTTAAATTGCGATGTTAATGGTGTTGTCCATGTGCAGCGGTTAAAGTGAAGCCTGATCTGAGCATCTCAATGGAGTTCTCAGTGTTACTGAGATGCCGCAGCGCGGCGACCTCTCCGAGCTTTTGTGGGATTTTAACCGTCAATAGGGCGAATGTTATATTGCTGTTAATATACTGTCCTTTGTTCATTATGATTAGTGCTGTAACAGAGTTGCTGATTAATTACCAAGTTTACTGAAGTGTGATTGTTGTGGTGTCACTGAGTACATACAGATACACACAGTACAGATTATGCTGCAGAAATCTGATACAAATAGAAATGTACACAACAAAAATCTTGGTTTGTCTCATGTACAGTGAGGAAAATAAGTATTTGAACACCCTGTGATTTTGCAAGTTCTCCCACTTAGAAATCATGGAGGGGTCTGAAATTTTCTTCTTAGGTGCATGTCCACTGTGAGAGACATAATCTAAAAAAATAAATCCAGAAATCACAATGTATGATTTTTTTTAAACTTTATTTGTATGTTACTGCTGCAAATAAGTATTTGAACACCTACCAACCAGCAAGAATTCTGGCTCACACAGACTTGTTAATTTTTCTTTAATAAGTCCTCTTATTCTTTCTTATTATATTGCCTTGCAATATAAAGCGCCTTGGGGCAACTGTTTGTTGTGATTTGGCGCTATATAAAAAAATTGATTGATTGATTGATTATTCTTCACTCTTTACCTGTATTAATTGCACCTGTTTGAACTTGTTACCTGTATAAAATACACCTGTTCACACACTCAATCAATCACACTCCAACCTGTCCACCATAGCCAACACCAAAGAGCTGTCTAAGGACATCAGGGACAAAACTGTAGACCTGCACAAGGCGATGGACTACAGGACAACAGGCAAGCAGCTTGGTAGAAGACAACAACTGTTATGATTATTTATTAGAAAGTGGAAGAAACACAAGATGACTGTCAATCTCCCTCGGTCTGGAATTCCATGCAAGATCTCACTTTGTGGGATAAGGATGATTCTGAGAAAGCTCAGAACTACAAAGGAGGACGTGGTCAATGACCTGAAGAGAGCTGGGACCACAGTCAGAAAGATTACATTAGTAACACATGATGCTGTCATGGTTTAAAATACTGCAGGGCAGCAAGGTCCCCCTGCTCAAGCCAGCACATGTCCAGGCCCGTTTGAAGTTCACCAGTGACCATCTGGATGATCCAGAGGAACCATGGGAGAAGGTCATGTGGTCAGATGAGAACAGAATAGAGCTGTTTGGAATCAGCTCCACTTACCATGTTTAGAGGATGAGAACAACCCAAAGAAAATCATCCCAACCGTGAAGCATGGGGGTGGAAACATCATACTCTGGGGGTGCTCTTCTGCAAAGGGGACAGGACGACTGCACCGTATTGAAGGGAGGATGGATGGGGTCATGTATTGCGAGATTTTGGCAAACAACCTCCTTCCCTCAGTAAGAGCATTGAAGATGGGTCATGGTTAGGTCTTCCAGCATGACTATGACCCCAAACACACAGCCAGGGCAACTAAGGAGGGGCTCTGTAAGAAGCATTACAAGGTCCTGGAGTGGCATTGCCAGTCTCCAGACCTGAACTCAATAGAAAATCTTTGGAGGGAGCTGAAACTCCAAACCTGAAAGATCTGGAGAAGATCTGTATGGAGGAGTGGACCAAAATCCCTGCTGCAGTGTGTGAAAACTTGGTCAAGAACTACAGGAAACGTCTGACCTCTGTAATTGCAAACAAAGGCTACTGTACCAAATATTAACATTGATTTTCACAGGTGTTCAAATACTTATTTGCAGCAGTAACATACAAATAAATTATTAACAAATCATACATTGTGATTTCCGGATTTTTTTTTTGTTTTTAGATTATGTCTCTCACAGTGGACATGCACGTAAGATGAAAATTTCAGACCCCTCCATGATTTCTAAGTGGGAGAACTTGCAAAATCACAGGGGGTTCAAATACTTATTTTCCTCACTGTATGTCTTTGGATTCCTGATTTTGTAGGGGGGTTTTGTGGTGTGTTTGAGTGCAGTTTTCTTTTATTTTTATTTTTTTTACTTCTGCTTTGATTAGAGCACTCTGTTAGTTTTACTTCCACCACCAGCTGAGTTCCACTTTAGTTTTCCTTCCTCATATTCTCTGCTGTCTTGCTCTTCTTGTTTTTACGTGTGGGTTCCCTGTGTTCATGCAATCAGTATTTCAGTTATTTTCTGTTCTTACTGTTCTGAGTTCTGTTGTTTTTTGTTTTTGTTTGGTTTTTTTTGGTCCTTGACTGTTAACTTGTTTTGTTCTCCTGTCAGACCTGCTGTTATCTTCACATTTTTTCCGTGATTTAAAAATCACATTTATATTTCACAGCTCATATCAGCTGATTACACCGGCAATCCGTACTCGATACGCTTGAATGTTTTCGACAAATAAATGGAACGTTGCATTTTTATAGTGCTCTACAATCTGTCTGAAAATGCTCCATGATGGAAAGCTCTGCTATTTTTCTGGCTTTCCCCCCCCAAACATAGCTCTTATTTGTGTGAAGCACGTTCAATCAAGACATGAAATATAGTTTCATACAAGCTGTTTTTGTTGTTGTTATATTGAACAGGGTTCTCCCCAGAAATTTTTAGTTCGCAATTTTCACCAAAGGTGGCGCACTAGGTCCTTTGGAAGAGGAAGCTCTAGTAGGTTGACTGTTTCAAGTACAAATGGAGGTCATTTCCTGCAACTTTAGCCTTCAGTATTCTCTAAATATACAACTTAAGAGACATAATAAAATCTCCAATACCATGTTCTTCTTATGGTAAAATGTAATTTATTGCAGCATGCATAACAATCTACACTCTAAATACACCAAATAGTTCTGAAATTAACTTAATAAGACCATGATATTTTTAGCTTTGACATACCATGTTTCCAAAATATTGGACAATCAGGTACTTAGGTCCTCAATAGCACCCAAATCATGAGCTCAGAACATTTATTGAAACAAAAATGGTTGTATGTATGTTTCTATTATAGATTTGATTACAGAATGCTCAGATAGTAACATTAATTCTTCTTTTATTCGTCTTGGCCCAGTTGTTGTAAGCTGACTCAAAGCTGAGTGTTTCTGCCTCATATCCTTCAGTAGAAATCTGAATGGACCACAATAGAAATAAGTGGATACATGGATGACACTTTCTTGTGTCATCTATGTATTTTTAATGTATTTAAAATTATATTATGTACTTACATTGAACTTTGAAATAAAATCATTGAAATACATTGAAAGTACATTGAAATAAAATCAATCAAGGAGGTTGTCCAGGGTGTGATGTCATTGTTGCAGGATTGTCATGGCAACAGTGGCACAGTTTCCTTGTTGGTGAATGTGTGTAACACACATGATGATGCTTTTAGCAGGCTTACATTGTTGAATAGGTGACTGGCGCAATTTTGTAGACAGCAAGGCTTTAGTTTTATTGATAACTGGCCTTCGTTCTGGTGCTGCCGTGGCTTGCTGATGCCAGATGGCCTTCACCGTACTGGGGAAGGCACCGCCATCTTGCCTGTGAACAGAGATAGAGGTGTACAGAGAGGGTAACATTAGGATTTTACAGCAGGCCATGGAGCAGGTAATTAGGGACCCTGCAAGGTTTATGACAAAGGTGGGTGTGGAATCCATTAGCTTTGTGGGGAAATTGGTGCAGAAAATCCACTATGGCAGGGGTGCCCAAGTTCAGTCCTCGAGCTCTACCTTCCTGACACTCTTAGTTGTTTCCCTGTTCCAACACACCTGAATGCAATGAAAGACTCATTAGCAGGCTTTTAATGAGCCTTTCATTGGATTCAGGTGTGTTGGAGCAGGGAGACAACTAAGAGTGTCAGGAAGGTTGATCTTGAGGGCCGAACTTGGGCACGCCTGCACTATGGTGATAGCGCAGTTTATCTGCCAGGGAGGGAAATTCAACAAGTTGAGACTGTGGCCTGCTTCTGTAGACATGTCCATAAAAATCATAGAGCGATAAGCTTTGCAAACTTAATGCCCATTACTACATTGGATGATGATGAAATTGAGGATGGCCTGTTGGCTGTTCCAGCAATATCAAAGATTTTGTGTCTGCTACCTACAACTCGTGTGGAATGTCTGAAACGTAAACCTACTTCCAGGCATCTTATATATGCTACTCTGGAACCACCTCTAAACCCAAACAGTCCAACCGTCAACCCCACTGAGGCCCTTAGTCTGGGTCTCATTAACATAAGATCATTATCCTCAAAATCATTGTTAATTAATGATCTAATTATGGATCATCACTTAGATATGATTAGGTTATGTGAAACCTTGCTTAAACCTACAGCTGTCCTCCCCATAAATGAGGCCTGCCCACCAACATATACATTTAATCACGTCCCTCGTGATTCAAAGCAAGGCGGGGGTGTTGCTCTTATTTATAAATCTAGGTTTAGCTTATTAGCCATTGGGGGTCACAGATATAACTCATTTCAGCATCTGATTCTCGGCTCTGCCCATGATGCTACGTATTGCCAAGATCAGAAGAATAAAAATCAGCCATATTACTTTGTCACTGTATATAGACCTCATTGCCCATACTCTGAGTTCTTAGATGAATTTGGTGTGTTCATCTCAGACTGCAGGCTTACTTGTAGTTCCTAGGGTTTGTAAGAGTAGAATGGGAGGCAGAGCCTTCAGCTTTCAGGCTCCTCTCCTGTGGAACCAGCTCCCAATTCAGATCAGGGAGACAGACACCCTCTCTACTTTTAAGATTAGGCTTAAAACTTTCCTTTTTGCTAAAGCTTATAGTTAGGGCTGGATCAGGTGACCCTGAACCATCCCTTAGTTATGCTGCTATAGACGTAGACTGCTGGGGGGTTCCCATGATGCACTGTTTCTTTCTCTTTTTGCTCTGTATGCACCACTCTGCATTTAATCATTAGTGATCGATCTCTGCTCCCCTCCACAGCATGTCTTTTTCCTGGTTCTCTCCCTCAGCCCCAACCAGTCCCAGCAGAAGACTGCCCCTCCCTGAGCCTGGTTCTGCTGGAGGTTTCTTCCTGTTAAAAGGGAGTTTTTTCCTTCCCACTGTAGCCAAGTGCTTGCTCACAGGGGGTCGTTTTGACCGTTGGGGTTTTACATAATTATTGTATGGCCTTGCCTTACAATATAAAGCGCCTTGGGGCAACTGTTTGTTGTGATTTGGCGCTATATAAAAAAATTGATTGATTGATTGATCTCTAACTTGTGAACGAGTGCAGATAACATTCTGATTATTGGTGACTTTAACATTCATATAAATAAGCCTTCTGATCCCCTCTGGAAATCATTTGTGGAAATTGTGGATGCATTAGGATTTCAGCAGTGCACTCAGGACTCGATGCACATTAGTGGCAATACCCTGGATTTGGTTCTCACACGTGGTATTGTCACAAATATTGACATCATGCCTCTTGCTTCGGTTGTCTCTGATTACTCACTTACTAGGTTTACAGGTTCACTGCCATGTAGTGGAACAACAACCTTATTTATCACTACGGCGATGCATCAACTCCTCAAGTACGACTGAACTCGAAGCTAGACTGCCTATCTTAGCTTCACGTTTGGAAAATGCCCAATCAGTAGACAGTCTTGTGTATAGTTTAAACTCAGTGCTCAAAACTACACTCGACATGATTGCGCCACCTTTGTTAAAACCATGCCCCCCCAAAACACAGTCACCATGGTTCAGTGACGGCTTGCGTGACCTCAAGCATAAGGCTAGAGGTCTAGAATGGAAATGGCGTAGTTCAAAATTAGAAGTTTTCCTCCTTGCGTGGCGTGATGCCGTCTTAGATTATAAGCATGCAATGCTGGCTGCAAAGCGGAGCTATTATTCTGATTTGATCAACAAAAACAAGCATAACTCCAAGTTCTTGTTTGACACGGTGGCAACACTTATTCATGGAGAACCACCTGTACTTCACTCTCCTTTTACAGCACAAAATTTCCTGGATTACTTCGAGAAGAAAATAGAAGACAATAGGTTGAGCATATCCCAACATGCCTTAACCCAGCCACTACACTCTGCTGTTGAGGTGGGTGCCATTACTGAGGTATTACCTAGATTACAGAATTTGATAGTATCTCACTAGGCATGCTGATGAAACTCGTAACGTCAACAAAAAGCACAACCTGTTTAGTTGAGCCTATACCAACAAAACTGTTTAAGGACCTGTGGCCCACTCTTGGGCCGACTGTGCTGGAAATGATTAATCTCTCATTAACACCTGGATCTGTTCCTAAATGTTTCAAATCTGCAGTGATTAAACCATTACTTGAGAAGTCTAATCTTGACCCCAGTGTATTGAAAAACTATAGGCTAATATGACATCTGTTATTTTGCTCTAAAATTCTGAAAAATGTGGTTTCATTGCAGTTTCTGAACTACTTTACTGAGAATAATCTCTTTGAGCCACTGCAGTCTGCTTTGAGAAAATATCATTCCACAGAGACTCACTAAAGTGGTGAATGATCTTCAACTTGCAATGGATTCAGACACCACTACAGTTCTGGTGCTGTTAGATCTCAGTGCTGCATTTGATACAGTGGATCATTATAGTCTTCTCGATAGGGTGGTGAATCATTTTTGGATTACTGGGAGTGCCCTTGCATGGTTGACATCATACCTGACCAGTCGTTCTCACTGTGTTTTGTACAGTAGCACTACCTCTAACCTTAGTGACATGAAATTTGGAGTTCCACAGGAGTCTGTCTTAGGCCTTTTCTCCCTTTATATAGCACTCCTTGGGCACCTATTGCGGTGTTTTGGGATTACCTTTTGTTGATAACTGCTGGTAATCTCATCCACATAAAATCCTTAGAAGATTGCCTTGCATCAGTGAGAAGCTGGATGTCTGGCAACTTCCTACTTTTAAACTCTGATACGACTGAAATGATGGTTCTTGGTTCAGTGAGACATCTGCATCAGTTTGACCAGTTAACGCTTAGCCATCACACTGACAACGTGAGGAACCTTGGGGTAATTTTTGATTCTACATTGTCCTTTGACCTCCACATTAGAAATATTACGAGGACTGCTTTCTTCCACCTGCGAAATATAGCGAAGATTTGTCCCATCCTGTCTATGGCTGATGCCGAGACCCTGATCCATGCGTTTGTCTCTTCTAGTTTGAACTATTGCAATATTCTATTTTCTGGTTTATTGATGTCTGGCATTAGGGCTCTCCAATTGGTTCAAAATGCTGCTGCCAGAGTTTTGACACGAAGCAAAAAGTTTGACCATATTACACCCATTTTGACATCTCTTCACTGGCTTCCTGTCACAGTGAGATCAGATTTTAAGGTTCTGCTACTAGTCTATAAAATAGGCTGGCACCTCCCTATCTAGCTGACCTAATTATAAACCCTACGTACCGGCCCAGGCTTTGCGTTCTAAGGTGCAGGACTACTTTGTGTCCCTAGGGTGAATAAAAAATCTGTAGGTCACAGAGCTTTTGCTTATTATGCCCCTGTTCTGTGGAATGATCTCCCTGCGTCAATAAAACAGTTAGATTCTGTGGAGACTTTCAAGTCCAGACTTAAGACGAACTTATTTTCCCTTTCGTGTGGCTAGCATACCAGCATAGTATGTTTCACCTACAGGACTCCAACATGTCATATGCAGAAATATTTTGATAACACAGCTGTGGGCATTGAGGTGGTCCTCACATACAAGTACCTCAGCGTCCACATTGACAATAGATTGGACTGGTTGGTGCAGGTAAATGCAGCGTATAAAAGAGAACAAAACAGATTGTTCTTCCTCAGAAGACTGAAATCTGTTGATGTTTGTGGTGATATGCTTTTCTTTTTTTATCAATCTGTTGTGGTCAGCGCTCTATTATTTGCTGTTGTGTGTTGGGGGAACAGCTTGTCTGTTAGGGACAGTAACAGATTGGACAAATTTGTCAGGAAGTGTGTGTCAGTGATGGGGAGGGAGGAGGTCTCTGTGGTGAACTGATGGAGTGTAGGTTGAGGTGTATTATGAATTCTGTTATTAATAACAAATCTCATCCTCTACACGACACTGTGGTTGCTCAGAAAAGCAACCGCAGTGACAGATTCCTCTCCATGAGATGCAGGACTGAGAGGTATAGAAGATCATTTGTCCCGGCCGCCACGAGATTGTTTAACGCTTCTTGTTAATGTAGTTTTACTTCCATGTGTTTTTACATTTGTCTTATTTATTGGTATTTTATTGTATGGATGAATTGTGTCTTGTATGTATGCTCTCGGGCAGATGAATTTCCCCTTATAGGGGATGAATAAAGTATTTATCTATCTATCTATTTATCTTGTCTTATCTTATCTATGCTTTTTACTGTTTTAATTCATTTTATTAGGAAATGGAGTGTGCCACAGCTAAACTTGATCTAAATTCTGGTTCTTTTAGTGAAGCTTAGGGCTGATGGCCGGCGATCACCTTCGTATTTCTTCTGTTTTTCTTGTTGCTTAATGCTGAGAAATTATATTGTATTTGTCTTTCTGATGCTTGATTCTGCTTTTTTTCTTTTCTCTCTGTTTGAGGTGTGGCTCCATCCAGAGATTGGTGTGGTGTCTGTTCCAGAAACAGTCCTGTGCACCACATTTCCTGTATGTTCGTTTTGTGAATTGTTTTGTAATTTGTGTCTGTAGCTTGGCCCAAGCAGAGGATCACCCCTTTGAGTCTGGTCTGCTTGAGGTTTCTTCCTCAGAGGGAGTTTTTCCTTACCACTGTTGCTCTGGGGGTTGGTAAGGTTAGACCTTACTTGTGTGAAGCGCCTTGAGGCAACCTTGTTGTGATTTGGTGCCATATACATGAAAATAAATTGAAATAGCAATATGTTATAAATCAGTGGCAGCTGCTGGTCTTTCAAAGAGGGGAAGCTCATTGTCGGCTTACGTCATAAAATTTGTTAGTTTATTTATATGTAAATTCAGATATGTAAAGTGGTCATAACAGTCTCTAGTTGCACAAGCATTTCACAATATATATCTCTATTAGATACAGTATTTTATGATGGCACAATCACATTATAACACAAGTCTGTCTTTAAGTGAAAATATCAAACATTTCAAGGAGCACGTAGAACCTTTATTATTAAACATGCATAACAGAGCCTTACTGTTTCATGACATCTTGCCCTTTATTGTTCCATGCAAATGTTATGTTAACGATTGACCTGCAGATGACGCCATATCTAATTGTATCAAAAGCTTCAAAACACTGAACCATTGCTTCATATTGATTCAGTGGTTCAAAACACTTCGGTTTCTTCTTCACTAATTTTCATCAATAAAATAAATCAGCAACCACTAATTATTATCACATGTGCCCGGATAGACTTACAATCATGAATACTTTGATGTTCTGTTGTGAACCAGGATGTTAATTAATGTGCGACGACCTTTAACACTAACTTACTGAAGAACAAAGCAGAGAGTAACTCACCTGGCTCTTCTCACACAATGTCTAATCCGATACCTGCAATCTGTGAATGTTCCTGCATCGCCAGTTTCATCTTTTTCTACTGTCTTTTGCAGATTTTGACTCATTTTGTTTGGCTGCAGTACAAAGGGTTTTTTTTTTTTTTTTTTTTGGTAGCACTGTATAAATGTGATATCCAATGTACACTGTTAAAACAGGCTGATTTATACTGCACGCAAAACACTGGCATAAATTTAAAAAAATGCATAAATATGCAAAAATGTGCAAATTAATTCTCACATTCCTATATCTCAAAATAGCTGTCAATCAAAACAGGATTTAGCATTTCGACTGATCGTCCAATTATTGTGTGGCAGTCCAGAGTCCAGGCTTGCCCACAGCTCCATTCACCCTCAGAGACGCTGGGGTCCGGGGGCAGGACAAAATCGTGGCATTTATGCAAGGACCATCGAGTTTCGTGACAACGAAAAAAACTCTTCCAGGCAGTCCCATTGAAGTGAACGGACGCTCTGCTTCTATGGGCAAATGCACTGACCACAGACCGTATGACAAAGATTTAAGAGAAGTTAACAAAATAGTCAATCAATTTGTGATAAGTAGCTGATTCTGAAAGAACTTGTCTTCAAGATGAACGTATTCTAACGTGTTTGTAGTCAATGAAATGTTAGCAAACTGTACATATTTGACCATTTATTTATTTTTTACATTTTAGGGTTAAGGTGAGCTTCCCTTGCAGTCTTAGAGAAATCGCCTCTGTTATGCAACCATTCTACCCCAAAAAAACAACAGCTGGTGGAAATCACTGATAACCAAATATTACCTTGATGTTAAAGGGCATGTCTCACTCCAGCCAGCCCTATCTTTTAAAAAAGTACATACCAAATTATGAATCCTTACGTCTAACTCTTTAACTTGTGTAAATCCTGATGTAGCTGATAAAAATAAAATCAGCCATACAGTGTCTAAAAATGTATGCAGATTCAGAGCCATTTTTAGCCATAAAAGTGATGTCACCTCAGACGCTGAACATTGGCTGTCACTCACTCCAGTTAGAGTCCAATTTGTGACTTGCACCAGTACACACAGACAATCTGGGCTGCTTTTTATCTCCAAATGTAATCTGGCTTTCAAGTCAAATTCTTGTATTTTGCAATCAATATTTGTCCCCCCCCTTTGCTCCCCCCCCCCCAAAAAAAAACCCAAACCATTGCATACATCTCAATAAGACTGAATAATAATGATTACATACTTTAAAAGTGATATCTCTCTTCACTGTTGTGTTCACACACTGAGTCATGTAGAACACCACCATTGGTTTAGTGCAGCCATGTCACGGTTCTCCTGTTAACAGTGATCACTCGTTCTCCAACTGTCTGACACATGATCACAGAAGCGGGTTCCTAAGCGAGAATCACCAGCATCCTGCATATCGCATCTTACCTTCTATCAATCTTAATTTAGCGTGACTCCGCAGCACAAACCACAAACATAGCCGGTTCCACGCTTTTGGGAGTGGAAACACACTTCGTTAGAATTCACAAAGGGAAAGGATAAAACCTGTGGTTAGATCTGTTTTTTCAAGACCATGGTCACGCTGTGGTCGGCTTTACTTATGCTCTGTCCCAGATCGACTCCTTAAGAAAGAAACAAAGCAAACAAAAAACCTCTCACTTTCCTCCTCAAAATATTATCTTTCCACCTAATAATCAACAAACACATTTTAACGATTTTGGCGTATTTACCGTCAAAATAAACAAAAAACACAGATTTCACACTGTAAAAAATTATTTTTTCCTCTGTTCATTTCAGGGAAGTGGCCTGACATGATGGCACATCATATTACTGAGCGTTTATCAGTAGCAGGTGAAATCAGGCTAAATTCGCCATGTTTATGACTTAATTTCTCAGGTCATATGGCACCAAAAATAAAGAGCAATACTTCAATATTTTCAGAATTCTTTATTTAGAATTGTCAGCTCATTTGAATTTTTTCCCCCAAGTGGTATGCACTTTAATGTCCACGATGAGTTTCTGGAAATGTCTGGCCATAATTGCATGTGACCAAACTTACAGACAAGGTGCACAAAAGGTTAAATACACATATGATTATTCCTGATTCATAACAGCTGGAGACTACTTGGTCACAAGACAGATGATGCTGTAGATGACAATCATTAACACACACACACACACTAGCTTCTCTCTTTCCACTGTTGGCTTTGCTGGTGCCACTAATCAGCTCATTAGCTGTTTCTTAATGCTCATTACCTCCATAATATAGGCAGTAACACGTGCTGTTACTGGGCAGGAGCTCGTAATCACTCAGGTCCTGACAGGAATTAGCCAGGGATAGAAGGTTCTGTTTTCATAGCAATACAAATTGTGAATTATGGTACATTTTACTGAAAATGTTGGTAATCACAATATCATCCTATTATTAAAATCATTATAACTCACTATAACTGAGTGAAAGTTAAGTGATTTAGCCAATTCAATGTCATAATCACTTAAATATTTATCAGTATTCTAAATCTCCTGTGTGATGCTTGAGGTTCAATCATAGGAAAAAGATCTATGCATTGACTCAATTTGTAGACTAACGTGTACCATGCTAGTATCACAGCATGGAATAGTTATGTGGCAACATGCATCATTTGACATAGAATCCAATGGATAACATTCAAAATAGTCCAAAATATATATTTATTTTAAAATCCAATTCGTTCATTCATTTTCTAAACCCACTTACTCCCATCAAGGGTCCCAGCAGTCATAGTGCAAGAGGAGGACTACACCTTGGACAGGACACCTGTCTATTGCAGGGCCACATTTAGACAGACAAACACATTCGTACTCACCTAGTATTAGTTTAAAGAGAACCCACGTGAACATGGGGAGAACATGCAAACTCCAGACAGAATCAGGCGAGAAGTGAAACCAGGACCTTCTTGCTGTGAGGACACTGTGTTGCCCTTTAACTTTAATGCTTCCCTTAGGCAGTGTTATTAGAAAGCATTGCTTAAATTTTCATTGTTACGCAGATGATACCCAGCTTTATCTATCCATGAAGCCAGAGGACACACACCAATTAGTTAAACTGCAGGAATGTCTTTCAGACATAAAGACATGGATGACCTCTAATTTCCTGCTTTTAAATTCAGATAAAACTGAAGTTATTGTACTTGGCCCCACAAATCTTAGAAACATGGTGTCTAACCAGATCCTTACTCTGGATGGCATTACCCTGACCTCCAGTAATACTGTGAGAAATCTTGGAGTCATTTTTGATCAGGATATGTCCTTCAATGCGCATATTAAACAAATATGTAGGACTGCTTTTTTGCATCTGCGCAATATCTCTAAAATTAGAAAGGTCTTGTCTCAGAGTGATGCTGAAAAGCTAATTCATGCATTTATTTCTTCTAGGCTGGACTATTGTAATTCATTATTATCAGGTTGTCCTAAAAGTTCCCTGAAAAGCCTTCAGTTAATTCAAAATGCTGCAGCTAGAGTACTGACAGGGACTAGAAGGCGAGAGCATATTTCACCCACATTGGCTCCCTGTTAATTCCAGAATAGAATTTAAAATTCTTCTTCTTACTTATAAGGTTTTGAATAATCAGGTCCCATCTTATCTTGGGGACCTCATAGTACCATATCACCCCAATAGAGCGCTTCACTCTCAGACTGCAGGCTTACTTGTAGTTCCTAGGGTTTGTAAAAAGTAGAATGGGAGGCAGAGCCTTCAGCTTTCAGGCTCCTCTCCTGTGGAACCAGCTCCCAATTCGGATTAGGGAGACAGACACCCTCTCTACTTTTAAGATTAGGCTTAAAACTTTCCTTTTTGAAAAAGCTTATAGTTAGGGCTGGATCAGGTGACCCTGACCCATCCCTTAGTTATGCTGCTATAGACGTAGACTGCTGGGGGGTTTCCCATGATGCACCCAGTGTTTCTTTTTATTCACCTCTTTTTGCTCTGTATGCACCACTCTGCTTTTAATCATTAGTGATTGATCTCTGCTCTCTTCCACAGCATGTCTTTTTCCTGATTCTCTCCCCTCCGCTCCAGCCAGTCCCAGCAGAAGACTGCCCCTCCCTGAGCCTGGTTCTGCTGGAGGTTTCTTCCTGTTAAAAGGGAGTTTTCCTTCCCACTGTCGCCAAGTGCTTGCTCATAGGGGGTCGTTTTTACTGTTGGGGTTTTTCTGTAATTGTATGGCTTTTACCTTACAGTATAAAGCGCCTTGGGGCGACTGTTTGTTGTGATTTGGCACTATATAAATAAAATTGATTTGATTTGATTTAAATCCTGTTTTCTTGATATTTTGAATCAGTTTTTACCAGAATTGGAGCAAATAAATTTTTGACCCATGTACAAATGGAAATGGGCTTTTATCACCATTTTTGCACATTTATGTTTATGCTGCATTTTTGCAGTTATTTTTGCCTTTTGATAGTCCAAGCTACACCTTTTTGGAATCTTTATAGAGACCTATATGGACAACTGGTAGAGGGTTTTTGATGAATTGGTTGTCCTGTTTTGAGATTTAACAAGAATCTGAGGGACATATTGAAACACTGAGGTGTACTCGACTCATGAAAAGACAGTATAATGAGGCAGTCTCGCTTGAACCCCTGCCTGATATCGTGGGATAGGCCAATGAGAGAGTTTGTGTCAGTAAGTTTTAGCAAGCTTTAATTAGATTAGATTAGATAGAACTTTATTAATCCCTTGGGAAGACTTCCTCAGGGGAATTGAGGTTTCAGCAGCATTGCATAGCATCACAAAGACCATCAGAAGTGAAAGTAAGAGAACAAATTGCAAATATAAATCTAAATACACAAATATAAATACCAGACATACTGATCACTACTGGTTTACTGGCTACTACTGTTCCTCTCCTTCCCATCCTCTGTCTTCTTGTTACTCCTTCTCCCTCCCAAGTGAGGAGTTGTACAGTCTGATGGCCTGAGGGACAAAAGAGTTTTTCAGTTTGTTGGTCCTGCACTTGGGACGGAGCAATATTTGACGGAGCAGTCTGTGGCTGAAGAGGCTCCTCTCGGTGCTGATGACGGTGCGCAGAGGGTGACTGGCATCGTCCATTTAATGTCCAGGAGTTGGTCCAGTGTTCTCTTCTAAGCTACCATCACCAGAGAGTCCAGCTTCATGCCAACCACATAGCCAGCCTGCCTGATCAGTTTGTCCAGCCTGGATGTGTCCTTCTTGGATTTGGTGCCCATGTGAATATTGATAATTGGGCTGTCCCCGGAAGTACAATTTTTGCGTCATATGCGCTTTCCCTGTATTGCCCACCCTCAAATGAGAATGCCCAATAGCACAACCTGTGTGGGGGAAGCTGGTCACAGTTGGCTGGAAGAACATAGATGTTGATAGACGTCACAATGATAAGGAGAAGAACGCATTGTGTCATGGAGGAAGGAAAGAACAGAGCAAATGAACTCATCACGGTCTTTTGTCTGGAGTACACGACGCCCATGATTCCCAAAAACAATTTGAAATGTGGACTCATCAGACCACAGCACACTTTTCCACTTTGCGTCTGTCCATTTCAAATGAGCTCGGGCCCAGAGAAGGCGGCGGCGTTTCTGGATGTTGTTGATGTGTGGCTTTTGCTTTGCATGGTAGAGTTTTAACTTGCACTTGTAGATGTAGCGACACACTGACAATGGTTTTCTGCAGTGTTCCAGAGCCCATGCAGCAAGATCCTTTACACGATGATGTCGGTTTTTAATGCAGTGCCACCTGAGGGATTGAAGGTCACGGGCATTCAGTGTTGGTTTTCGGCCTTGCTGTTTACGTGTAAATAGTTTTCCAGATTCTCTGAGTCTTCTGAATATATTATGGACTGCAGATGATGGAATCCCTAAATTCCTTCCAATTGAATGTTTAGAAATATTGTTCTTAAACTGTTGGACTTTTTTCACACAGTTGTTCACAAAGTGGTGATCGTCACCCTATCTTTGCTTGTGAATGGCTGAGCCTTTTGGGGATACTTCTTTTATACCAATCTCTGCCACTCACCTCTTTCCAATTAACCTGTTCACCTGTGGAATGTTCCAAACAGGTGTTCATTGAGCATTCATCAAATTTCCCAGTCTTTTGTTGCTCCTGTCGCAGTTTTTTTGAAATGTGTTGCAGGCATCCATTTCAAAATGAGCAAATATTTGCACAAAAACAAAACAGTATATCAGTTTGAACATTAAATATGTTGTCTTTGTGGTGTATTCAATTGAAAATAGGTTGAAGAGGATTTGCAAATCATTGTATTCTGTTTATATTTACATTTCACGCAAGGTCGCAACTTAATTGGAACTGGGGCTGTATGAAAGAGTACAACTCTGGGTTCCACTCCACTGCAAAGTGTATCTGAAGATTCTAACTTTTAATAATAATAATAATTAATGAGGGGGTGCAGTAACATCGCTAATCGCAATGCTGCTAACAAAATTGAACAACTGAACTTACCTATATGATCGTATTTCTTTGCATTTCGTCTTTTTCTGTTGGCATTAACTAATCCTTTGCATGCCCAGTGTCTGTGGCATATATTCATTTGATGGCTTAAGTCCGCTCACTAAACCTTTACACATGACCATAAATAGGCTCGTTTTCCTAGATTTTTGGAGGTGGCTGGAAACATTGGACGGTTCAGGCTCAGAATCTGTCCTCATTGTGAATCAGAGATTGCATCCTCCTGCAACATGCCTGTTCACCATTTTAGTCCTATGTGAAACTACAGAAAAACTATTATTTCCAAATGTAAAAAAACCCTTTCTTCCCATCCACTTCATAACACAAGCCAAGATGGCTCTGAAATCAGTATTCCCACAGGGACTACAAATTCTGAGCTTTTGAAGCAGCAGATGAATTCCCCATATTTATGGCTTAATATCTCTGTGCATATGGCATCAAAATAAAACACAATGCACCAATATTTTCATAATTCTTTACTTTGAATAGTCAGCTTATTTGCCATTTCATTTACCAAACATGCCCTGACACTTACTGAACTTGTTTAGTTACTGTTAACTTATTAGCTTTAACATTGTTCAAGACACACGTGTGTGTATATATACACTGAACAAAAATATAAACACAACACTTTTGTTTTTGCTGCCATTTTTCTTGAGCTGCTCTCAGATCTAAAACATATTCTATGTACACAAAAGACCTATTTCTCTCAAATGTTGTTCACAAATCTGTCTGTTTCTGTGTTAGTGAGCACTTCTCCTTTGCCGAGATAATCCATCCCACGTCACAGGTGTGGCATACCAAGACGCTTATTAGACAGCATGATTATTGCACCAAAACATTTGAATATGTGAGATTGGAAGTATTAACATGCATTTTCTACAGTATTATTTTTTTCAATCTTTCATTGTTCCTGTTCTTGTGTTTCTGTTTGTTTTTCAGCCTATAAGAAGAGGGAGCGTCCAGAGATTTCTTTGCCATCAGATTTTGAACATACCATTCATGTCGGCTTTGATGCTGTTACTGGGGAGTTTACGGTAAGCATGAACTTCTGTTTTGGATTTCTGTAGTTTACCATTTTGTGTACATGTCACTTAAAAACATTTTTTTTGTAGAGGTGCAGGTGGCTTTACTCAGCAGGATTGTCTTGGTACTGAAGTCTGCTTTGTTCATCCACAGTGGCTGGGTTAGATCTCATTGCATTTAGAGACAACTCTGTACTAGGAGCTCTTGCAACAGCAAGCATCAATAGTTTTATATCAAGCTTATATTTTTTGGGGCACTGAAACCCCCTTTGTACATGTGGTTGGAATGTTCATGTCTGCACGGTGCAAAGCTGGTACAAGAGCTGTAAGCATGTACGTATGCAATTCAAGTGGAATGGTACAAAACAAGTTTTCTGTATTTTGTAGAGATCTTTCACTCTTAAATCGACCTCTCGGGACCATAGGCCTATCTGTTTCTGGTGAAAAGGCACACAACCGATAAAGTGATTGTCAACAAAATCTGCTTTATGAAAATACACGACAGTTACCATAGATAAGCCATAATTTTCAATACAAAATTTAACAGCATACTTACTGTTGTGGTCAGATGTTACATGCAAGCATTATGAGCATGAATGTCATGGTAATTTTGGGTTTTTAATAATGTCCGTGAACTGTGTACAGCATACGTCATTAATGACTTCAAAAAACATGAATTGAGGACACAAATTTGAATTCATTTGGAATCTTCTTTAATCCACACAACGTCAAAATTATACATACAGGCTCAAATGTTTACATACACAACCACTAATATTTGGTCAAATGTGTCTTAACAAGCTGCATCTCAAACAGATGCTTTTGGTAGCCATCAACAAGCTTCTGGCATAATTCTGGCTGGATATTTGACCACTCTTCTTGGCAGAATTGGTTGAGTTCATTTAAATTGGTTGTTTTCCTGGCACTGACCTGGCTTTTATGATTAGTCCACAAATTTTCAATTGGGTTGAGATCAGGGCTTTATGTGTGTTTGGGATCTTTGTCCTCTTGGAACACCCAGTGTGGCTAAGTTTCAACTGTCTAGCAGTTTATTTGAGGTGACAGTCCTTCTTTGTTATTCCATCCACTTTGTGCAATGCACCAGTACCACTGGCAGCAAAACAGCCCCAGAGCATGATGCTACCACCACCATGCTTGGCAGTTGGTACAGTGTTCTTAGGCTTGAAAGCTTCACCTTTACGCATTCAAACATGCATCTTGTTACTGTGGCCAAATAGCTCAACATTTGTCTCGTTGACCATAATATGTTTCTCCAGAAGGCATTTTGCATGTTGACAGCCGCAAATTTCAGTCTAGGTGGAAGGTGTTGATTTTAGAGCAAGGACCTTTTTTCTGATTGACACCCTCTCACTCCATGGTGATGCAAAACTCAATACTGATGCTGGTGTTCTGGAAGTTTGCAGCTCATAACAGGCCTGAACCTTGGTGGTTCATGGGTTGCTCTTTGACATCCTAACCAATTTCCTCTCATCTGAGGTTGACAGTTGTCTTCTTCCAGACCTTGGTAAAGTGGTGACATTGTTTGAACTGATGATCCTGGAACCTGCAGTTGTTTAGAAATTCCTCCAAGAGAACTTTTCAACTTGTGTTAATCTACCATTAAGTGCTGTAAAACACATCCTTTTTATTTCCCCCCTTTATGAAATATGGGGGGGATAGCAATCAACAAGCCCACCCCTCTGTCTGTCTGTCCTTCCGTTTTTGCTTGTTGACAAATTTCATTCATATTTAGCATAAAGGTGTACTTGAGTGATTCCTGACACTTTGCATTTCTGATTTGTGAGGACAAGGGGTATATGTCAGGGTTCTCACCACGATTTTTTAGCAGAGTAATAGGATGGAAAAATCACCTTAAAAAGCCGGGGGTTCTATCCTGTCCTTCAGGGGGTCCAGAAGGTGGTGTCAGACTTTGATTCCCCAACAGTAGCCATAGCACCTCAAACAGAGAGAACAGGATCAATCTGTCAGAACTAACAGCACATAAAGCATTAAATCCCACCAGTAAACAAACAGAGTAGCTCAGAAGTTAATAATGTGGTCACCGGCATCTATCGCCCTTTGCTCACCTAAACAGACCCAGAATTTTTAATACAATGAGGCTGAGACCTGCTCCATTGTTAATGAGAACAATCAAGAAATTGAGGAAAAAATGGTTTGATACAACACGAGTGACGAGTGTGCTAGTCATACAGAAGGGAAAACTGATGAGTCTTTAATCTGGACTTGAATGAATCCAGAGAGTTGGACTGTTTTATCTCAGCAGGCAGATTGTTCCACAGAACTGGCACATGATAAAAGAAAGCTCTGTGGCTTGCTGACTTCTTTGTAACTTTAGGGACACCCAGTAATCCTGCATCCTGAGAACACAGAGCTCAGGCCGGTACATAAGGCTTAATTAGCTCAGCCAGATAGGGAGGTGCTAGTCCCAGTGATGGGAGCTTTCTGGAATTCCTGGAAACCTGGGTTTTTATTTCCATGGCAAATGTTTTCGGGTTATTTTTGTTTTCCTGGCCCACATCGGATTTAGTCTATGGTCTGATCTCATGATGTTCATATTTGGAAAATTGTTTGGAAATGCCTCTGAGACGCCACAGTAGATATTAAATCTCACGTTGAAGACTGAAGGATAAACGTAACGTGCGTAACTTGAAACCGTCTCTATGCAAATGTGAAACGCTACCCTGCTAAATTTGCATTTTTTGAATTCTTCTGTTACATGGGCATGAAATATCCATGTAGAGGAACATAAGATAAATATATTTGACACTTTCCTAGGAGTCAGATATTGATGTGAAAACGTTTGTGCGTCATTTTGCACGACACTTAAATTGTCAGTATTCCAGAAGTGCCGACGTCAGCACTGGATGGAAAAATCACTGTTATTGCATTACCCATTAATATAAGAGAATAAGAATCTAATTTAAACCCGTATCAGTGTTCCTGAGAACTACAAGTGATATTGTTGACTAAATGAACAGTAGGTGCAGCTTTACTTTATTTTCGCTCATGTTAAGACACTATCAGTTGTTATACAACCCCTGGCAAAAATGAGGAAAAAAATTATGGAATCATGAAAAACAAAAGAATGCTCCAACACATCACTAGTATTTTGTTGCACCACCTCTGGCTTTTATAACAGCTTGCAATCTCTGAGACATGGACTTAATGAGTGACAAACAGTACTCTTCATCAATCTGGCTCCAACTTTCTCTGATTGCTGTTGCCAGATCAGCTTTGCAGGTTGGAGCCTTGTCATGGACCATTTACTTCAACTTCCACCAAAGATTTTCAATTGGATTAAGATCCGGACTATTTGCAGACCATGACATTGACCCTATGTGTCTTTTTGCAAGGAATGTTTTTACAGTTTTGCTCTATGGCAAGATGCATTATCATCTTGAAAAATGATTTCATCATCCCCAAACATCCTTTCAATTGATGGGATAAGAAAAGTGTCCAAAATATCAACGTAAACTTGTGCATTTATTGATGATGTAATGACAGCCATCTCCCCAGTGCCTTTACCTGACATGCAGCCCCATATCATCAATGACTGGAAATTTACATGTTCTCTTCAGGCAGTCATCTTTATAAATCTCATTGGAACGGCACCAAACAAAAGTTCCAGCATCATCACCTTGCCCAGTGCAGATTCGAGATTCATCACTGAATATGACTTTCATCCAGTCATCCACAGTCCACGATTGCTTTTCCTTAGCCCATTGTAACCTTGTTTTTTCTGTTGAGGTGTTAATGATGGCTTTCGTTTAGTTTTTCTGTATGTAAATCCCATTTCCTTTAGGCAGTTTCTTACAGTTCCGTCACAGACGTTGACTCCAGTTTCCTCCCATTCATTCCTCATTCACATGAGGAATGAATGGGAGGAAACTGTGTTGGAGCCATGATTCATGTCAGTCCACTTGGTGCAACAGCTCTCCAAGGTGTGATCACTCCTTTTTAGATGCAGACTAACGAGCAGATCTGATTTGATGCAGGTGTTAGTTTTGGGGATGAAAATTTACAGGGTGATTCCATAATTTATTCCTCAGAATTGAGTGGGTCCATATTTTTTTCCCTCTGCTTGGTCTAAAAAAGTAACCGTTACTGACTGCCACAATTTTTTTTTCTTGATTTCTTATAGTGTTTCTTAAAGCCAAAAAGTTGCCATTTGAAATGACTTTAGTTTTGTGTCATGTCTGTGATCTGCTTTTTTCTACAAAATTAAACAACTGAATGAACATCCTCCGAGGCCAGTGATTCCATAATTATTGCCAGGGGTTGTAAAAGCGCAAATTACTGAAGTCAAATGTTTAGATAAATGTCAAGACAAAACAGTAACAGTCCAATGCAAATATGTGATTTTTAAACGAGGCCATCAAATATGGCCATCGGGTATTGCAAAGCCTTTTTGTCTGTCCGTCCGTCTGTCTGTGCTCAGCATAAGTCCAGTCCTATTACTGCCACACTCTTCAAATTCACAGGAAACATTCTTGGAATACAGACCTTGGACAGCTTCAGAGATGGGTCACCTTGATGTATTTTAGTAGGTTAAAAAGTCACATTCTGTTTCAATCTGATCCGTTTTGTTTTTGAGTAACACGGGTGACAGCCAATCAGAGTAGAGCTACACGATGACGTCAGTCGCCGGTCTCTTCAAATCCACTTTCTTTGTGTGTTTATATACATGTTTCTCATATATTCTGTAAAAGATAGCGAGAAACACTTCTAAAACTGAAAACGCTGTTTTTGGAACCCAATAACACCTCTGAACTTATTTACAACACATTTCGCTGAGGTTAGCATGGTGACGTCACTTTCTGGTGTAGCTACTTGCTAACAGCTTCGTTTCTGGTATATAATGTGAAAGCTAGAGAGAAATAAACACTTCTAAAACTGAAATGCTGCTTTTGTAACCTGATAACACCTCTGGAGTCATTTAGAAGATGTTTTGTAGACATTAGCTTGCACGCTGACTTTCGCTAATTTAAAGCTAACAAGCAAATTTAACCATTTAATTTAAATTTCAGTTGAGTTAAATTTGTCTCAACTGAAAATGCACAGAGGGTGATCTACAAATATAGGTCCGGTCGGGCCTATGTCATTTCCGTGTAGTTATGGCCGCCATTTTGGGTCGCTGCTGAAAACAAACTGTACGCGCACTCATAACCATTGTTGATATATTCGTCTTTACTGCTGTTTATTCGCAAAGGCCTGCCAATTTGGTCATGCCAAATGGCATAGGTACGGTTGGACATCCGGGTCCCTGATGTGTGCGTACATAGCAACACGCATAGTAGCCAGTGAGCCGCTGAAAACAAACCGCTGTCACGCTCATTTCTTACTTGATGTCCATCACGCTCGCATCATTCTGCCACATTTTTTTCTACTTAATATACACCAGTTTTCACAACAAATGGCACGATCCTGTGCTGCAATAATAGTGCTTCAAAGGCCATGGAACACCATGGCTGCAGGCAAAGCAGAAATGTGAAGCGTCTTGACCAGCCACACCCCAGGCCATTGAGGGCGAAGTCAAAGCTTCATTTCGGCTCACCTCCTGTAGCTGCCTCTCTTGGTGAACCTGCTACAGCAGTAACCTCACCCAGAGAGTTCCTGCCTCCAGCTGTCCTGAGTGACCATGAGGACTCGCCTTGTCCAATGTCACATGATTACGTTAACATGGAACAGGTGTCCTAAAAGGAAGAGTTGGAACGCCTGAGAGTGGAGAACTCACAGCTGAAGACAGAATAAGTTCCCGCGAGCCGAGCAGAATGAAGAGAGAAGCACAATGTGGCGCTTTGGGAGCTCGAGAAAAATGCACTTTTTGATCTTTTAACTTATCGTGGGTTGGTACAACCAACTGCAATACACGATCGTGGCATTCTCTGTTAAAACTGGTGTATATTAAGTAGAAAAAGCCGTGGCAGAACACTGCCAGCGTGATGGACGTCAAGTAGGAAATGAGCGTGACAGCGGTTTGTTTTCAGCGACTCGCTGGTTACAATGTGCGTTGCTATGTGCGCGCGCATCAGGGGCCCAGATGTCTGACCGTACCTATTCCTTGATTTGGACAACATAAACAAATGATGAATTGATTTGAACATGTACAAATTTTACGTAAGACAACAGGATCTTAACAATAAATTAAACAACTGCAAATGATAAAGAATTCAATGCTCATACGGAGCATAGTTTAGCAATTTGCTATATTTATGGAATAGTAATAACACTGTATTCTAATCCATGTGACAGTCTGTGTATTATAGTTTTGTCAATTTCCCAATATTGGAAAATATGTTTTTATGACCAAAATGGGACCAAGAAATAGCTCCCATTTAGCTTTTTAATTGCACCAGATTGAATGTAATATTTCAAAATTTTATGGGGGAGCTCCCCCCCCACACACACTCGGTGCTGCAGCCCAAATGCCATGAAAACGTTTTTGTTTTTTTTGTTTTCTTCCCCAAGACCCACACACATCACTGTAGTCCATAAAGGATTCTGTATGCTAGCAACATTACCTTAAAATCTGACTTCGTGAGGACGCCAGTGAAGGGAGGCCAAAATCGGGATAATGGTCAAACTTTCTGCCCCCAGTCAAAGTTCTTGCAGCAGCTTTTTGTAACCAGTTGGAGACTTCTATATGCCAGAGAATAGGATATTGCACGTTATTATCAAGCTGTCTGACTGCTTTAGTACCAGGAATAAACATTAACAAGCATTGGAAATTATCCAGGTTGATGAAGCTGATACTGATCCTTCAGAAAATGGCCCTAAAAATGCTAATCCTCTGGATCAGCTTCATACCACGGAAACCAGAGGAAAGCACCGGCCCAGTGGGCCTCAGAGCCTATAAGGACTTACTTTTTTTCTGGATCAGTTGAGGTATTTTCCTTTTCTGTGTTCTTGCCTTCAGTATCAGTGGGTGATCACAGCAACATTGTAAAATGTGATTGAACTTTTAACATATGCAAAAACTAATCTTTAAAAGCTACCTTCTACCTTTAATTCCAAGTTGTTGTTTTTTTCCCCCCATGTTGTTGCTCTGCACAGACCAGAATAAAACATTATTACAGCATTTAATGAGGCACATATGACATCCTCCACTGTGATTGGCTGTGTCAAAGCTCTGACATAATAATCACAGCACCATGGGATTCATGGCCTGTGTGTGTGTGTGTGTGTGTGTGTGTGTGTGTGTGTGTGTGTGTGTGTGTGTGTGTGTGTGTGTTTGACATACATTCCAAATGGAGCTTTTTAAATAATGACATGAGACAAAAGAAGCCTTGTTTCGCGCTCACTTAGCTGAGATAATAGTTTTGTTTTTTAGTTCTGGTACTCAGTTCCTGTTTTTGTAGTGGCCACATACAGACATACTTCCAACACATGGTGTGATTCAGTGGTTAAACTACAGTGACCTATTATATATAACCAGACACACATTATGTGGATGCAGGAGTTTCATTCATTCATTTTCTACACCTGCTTAGTCCAGTTAAGGGTCATCAGGGGGGGCGGCATGCAACCACAGGGTGAACATGCAAACTCCAGGAGATGTTTGCAACTGAAGTAAAGGAGGGAAGGAATGGCAGAGTGGGAAGTGAAGGAGCTGGACCGGCTCTGACAGACGAGTAGTGATGTAGAAAACAATGATATCTGACCCAGTTATTTAGGCATAGTACAAATGTGACTGCTCTACTGTGATGCTGTGTGTGTGTGTGTGTGTGTGTGTGTGTGTGTGTGTGTGTGTGTGTGTGTGTGTGTGTGTGTGTGTGTGTGTTGCTGTTTTCAAAGCTGCTTTTTATGTGATGTTACACCCTCTAGTGGCAGTATACAACATTACAGGATGTGCAGTCAGTGGAAGGCTAGAAAGTAGGAGTGTAGTACCACTGTCTTATCAGTTTATCCTTACTATAACTCATGCAAACAAAGGTTTGTGGGGAACGGGGGGGGGGGGGGGGTATATATAGGAATCTCCCTGTCTGTCTGCCAGTCCATCAGTCAGTCTGTCCATTTTTAGTCTTTTAAACATAATTGTTTTTATTTTTAAGACCTGAGACTATACATATGATGATGGTGTCTGCAGTGGGCATTCATACACAATGATTGTGCATACAGTGCACCAGCAGGCTATATATCCAACACATTTTAGATTGTACTGACATCTTAGATGGCTAGACTGTTTTTCCACATGTATTGGCTCTTGATGTTGTGACTTTATACACCAGAGTGAATAATAAAAGTGTCCTGAGCAACATGAAAAACTAGGACTAGTACAGAATTTTATGAAACTTAAAATGTTAAGTGTTGCACCTGTTGGAATAGCAAGCAGTGCAATTTTTGCAAGAAGGCGTGTCTGACTACACAGGATGAAACACTGATGTTGACACACAGAAACATCCATCCATCCAGTCTATCCCAGCAGTCACTGGATGAGAGGCAGTGTACACCGTGGACAGACCGCCAGTCTGTTACAGGGCATGAAACACAGTCAGCCACAAAGGAACGTTTTTCCTTCTTGTTGTGTGGAAGTTCATTGGCAAATCAGCACAACATGCAACTACTACGAGATTCTTAGGATGTAGAGAGATTTCTTTAAAAAGTCAAACCTGGGGGGCGGGGGTGGATATGAGTGGGGGGAACATCATACAAGTTGGAAACAAACTCAGTTTAGCCAGATTATTTGAACTGCTTTGGTTGGGAGTAAAACTCAAAGTGCCTGTCTGAAATGATGCCAGAATCCCTCATTATACACACATCTACAGTAAACTGGGTAGGTCAAAGTTTAAACATGGCTGAAGCTGATAATGTTCACAGTGGACAGATTGATTCATGTTAACGTCTTTGTTTGGATTCCTGTTTATCTGCAATACAGTCACCTCATCACTCAGTGAAATGGCTCCAGAGCTTAGCAATATCTGTGAGTAAACTGTTATTACCTTTTGAAATGATGGACAAAGACACTCCAACTGCATAAAGTTCCCATTTAAGACTTGCGGGATATGCCATGATAAATGATGTATGTGCCTTCCTCTGTTTCAGGTTTTTTTTTCTTTTCCTTTTTTAAAAAATGTACACAAATTCAGTAAATTTATGTGTGTGTTTAGGGGATGCCAGAACAATGGGCCCGGCTCCTGCAGACCTCCAACATCACCAAGCTGGAGCAGAAGAAGAATCCTCAGGCTGTCCTGGACGTTTTGAAGTTCTATGACTCTAAAGAAACGGCCAACAGCCAGAAATACATGAGTTTCACAGGTAGGTGCACACACACACACACACACACACACACACCACCCCTACCTCCAGGTCTTTACACTTTCAGCACGGCTTCAAACTGAGTCAGGTCGCACTTAATACGTTCATTAAACGAGCGACTGTGATGTTGTTGCTATTTTGAGCTTTTCCTTGTGTTGGGCTCCAGATAAAACACAATTAGGAGTCATGCTCAATTCAAGCAAATACGTCATATATATGAGTAAATGTCTTTATCAAACAGCAAAGAGTGCAGTCGAATGACACAAAGAACTGCACCGTAAAAACACACAGGAACAGACATTCATGTCTCTGTGTGTGTACGTGCAAACAAATAGAGATTAATGTGTGCGTGTGTGTGTGTGTGTGTGTGTGTGTGTGTGTGTGTGTGTGTGTGTGTGTGTGTGTGTGTGTGTGTGTGTGTGTGTGTGTGTGTGTGTGTGTGTGTGTGTGTGTGTGTGTGTGTGTGTGTGTGTGTGTGCGAGCGAACAGACGTTCATGTCTAAATGTTGTGGAGTTATGGGGTAAAAACCGCAATAATGGTAACAAAGGTCAGCTTTTGTTTGTACAGGGGTCAGACGTTAACATTGCTCCAATTTTGGTAAAATGTGATGCAAATTATTGGTTGAGTTTATAGGGTTTTAAAAATGAATAGTTTGCACCGTGTGTCATGCTTAGTTATCATGTCACAGGATAGCATATGTCACATGTCATAGAATTCAGTGGACGTAGACATTGTTTGGAGACCAAACATTCAGCACAGTCAAAACTATTCCATTTATTAATCCTATTATCGTAACCAATAATTTGCGCCACTTTTTACCAAAATTGGAGCAACTATAACTTCTGACTGCTGTACAAACTGAGATTGACCTTTGTCACCATTCTTGCTGTTTTTACACCATAACTCCATAGAAATCAGTCATAGATAGCCCAAACTATACCCTTTTGGAGTCTTTGTGATCAGACACATAAATGTGGTATAGCTTTCAATGTGATTGGAACATTTTTAAATTTTGACCTCTGTGCAGTCTTCAATTGCATGGCGGTCAGTGAACGATCTTCATACATAACAGTGAATGCAACAGGTGTTAATCCAACTTTCAAAGCAGTCTATACTTTCAACATTTGTATGTGTTCTGTTTTGTGTATGAAATTCCATGTCCTCACAAGAAAACCTCTTTTTTTCTGAGTGTCCTCTTAATATGAACACTCAGTCACTTGACACTCTGAAGCTAATGACAGGTGGCTTTCTGATTAGGTTGTCTTATTCCCATAACACACCCGTGACTAATGAGGTGAATTTAACCAGCTACTTTGTGAGCAGCATCTTGGATAATGTTTTATTCCATGTACAGTTGGGCTCAGAAGTTTGCATACAGTCGTATTGGGTATGAATGTCATGGTAATTTTGGGCTTTTATTGATGTCTTTGAACTGTTCTTTTGCAAGGGTGCTGTAATGTTTGTACAGTATACACCATTTGTGAATTTAAAACACATGAGTTTGAATTTATTTTTTTGGCTCTTCTCTAATCCACGCAGGGTCAAAATTATACATACATGCTCAAATACATACATACAGACAGACACGAAAATCTTTTAGTAAGTGGTGCCGAAGGTTCCACATTGTGTTTTAGCATGACAATCAATGCCAAAGCCTATAACTCTTTGTTAGCCATCACAATGGACTACAGCTGTTAGTTTATCTAAAAGGATGTGTTTGGCAGCACTCATTATTGGACTGACCAATACTGAGAACAATGGGAAAGTTCAAGGAACTCAGTCAAGATCAAAGGAGAATTGTAAATTTATACATGTTGAGAAGGTGTATCGAAGCCATTTCTAAACAACTGCAGATTCCAAGATCATTAGTTCAAACCATTGTAGGCAACTACAAGTTAGTATGTAAGTGTCACCACTTTACCAAGGTCTGGAGGAAGACCAAAACTGTCACCCTTAGATGAGAGGAAATTGGTTAGGATGTTCAGGGACAACCCAGGATCCACCAAGGCTCAGGTCTGCCATGAACTGGAAACTGCTGGAATCCCAGTTTTATACATTTTTAGCAGTTACCAGAGTTTTACTGTGCCATGGACTGAGAAGCTGCTGGCTGAGAAAGAAACCCCTGCTCCAAAATTGACACCTTCAGGCAAGACTGAAATTTGCAGCTGCACCACATGGATGGGGTTTTATGGTCAGATCATGAGTCAAAGATTGAGCTGTTTTTGCCACAGTGACAAGGAGTTTGGAGGAGTAAAGGTGAGGCTTTCAGACCTGAGAACACTGTACCAACTGTCAAGCATGGTGGTGTTAGTATCGTGTTCTGGGGCTGGTGCATTTGCTCAAAGTAGATGGCATAATGAAGGAGAAGGACTACCTTCAAACTCTTCATCCACCTCAAATCAACAGTAAGATGGTTGAAACTTGGTCACAATTGGATGCTCCAACAAGACAGCGATCTCAAGCACACATCAAAACTGGTTGTGGGTTGGATAAAGCAGGCTAACATGAAGCTTCTGGAATGGTCTTGTCAAAGCCCTGACCTCCACCCTATTGAACATTTGTAGATCAGGCTTTCTGAGCCCTCTGCTGTATGCCCTGTACACCTGTGACTGCTCTCCAACTCACCCAACCAACCACATTATAAATCATGCAGATGAAACCACATTGGTTGGACTCATTTGCAATGGGGATGAGACAGTGTACAGGGCCGAGGTGGAGCAACTGTCACTCTGGCGCTCAGAGACCAACCTGACCCTCAACGCTCATAAGACAAACAGAACAGGTGGAAACTGTCACCACCTTCAGGTTTCTGGGCACCCACATCTCCACAGACCACACTTGGACCTCCAACATCAAGGCTCTGGTACGAAGGCTCAGCAGTGGCTACATTTCTTGGACATCCTCAGGAAGAACAACCTGGACATGAAGCTGCTGCTGGCCTTCTATCACTCCTCAGTGGAGAGCATACTGACATACTGTCTGGGTGTGTGGTATGCAGGCTCCACAGCCGAGGAAGAAAGGCAGTGCAGAGGATCATAAACACTGTCCTAAAGATCATTTGCTGCCTTCTGCCCAGCCTGGAAACCATTGCTACATCCTGCTGCCTTAGGAAAACCAAGGCCATCACAGGAGACCCCTCACACCCTGCCTACCCCCTGTTTGATCTATTGTCCTCTGGGAGATGCTACAGGTCAACAAAGTCCCACACCAGCAGGTTGACAAAAAGCTTCTTCTCCTGGGCCATACGTACTGCAAACACCCATGGACACACACATATGCACTAAGTCACAGACCTACTCCTTTAAACACCCACCCCCCTTCCCGGACAGCAACCAACCCAATCTACCTTCACCCCCACCCCACCCCATCCCTGGACAACAAACATATGTTTACATTCATATTCATATATATGTGTGTGTGTGTGTGTGTGTATATATATATATATATATATATATATATACACACATTAGTATACAGTACATATTTTGTATTATAAGATGTCTTGCTTTTTCCTGGTGTACTGTAGCTCTGCAGGAGCACTCCTAATTTCAGCGTACCCCCCACATAGAATGACAAGAAAGACTATTCAGTTCTCACTCACTCATCTTCAACCGCTTAGTCCAATTAAGGGTCGTGGGGGGCTGGAGCCTATCCCAGCACTCATAGAGCGCGAGGCAGGGTACACCCAGGACAGGACGCCAGTCTGTCACAGGGCCACAAACAGACAAACAAACATGATTGATATGGGAGACATTTGTTTACATTGTCTACATTCTACAGCTAGCCAGGCCCCTGTAGTCGGTGCGGACCAAGGTAGCTTAGCCGCCGTTAGTTACCCCCTGGCAGATCCCGAGCAGCCGGGAAAGCAGGCCGACTGGGTGACTGTGAGGAGGAAGCGTAGCCCTAAACAGAAGCCCCGTGTACACCGCCAACCCGTTCACATCTCTAACCGTTTTCCCCACTCGACGACACACCCGCCGAGGATCAAACTCTGGTTATTGGCGACTCTGTTTTGAGAAATGTGAAGTTAGCGACACCAGCAACCATAGTCAATTGTCTTCCGGGGGCCAGAGCAGGCGACATTGAAGGAAATTTGAAACTGCTGGCTAAGGCTAAGCGTAAATTTGGTAAGATTGTAATTCACGTCGGCAGTAATGACACCCGGTTACGCCAATCGGAGGTCACTAAAATTAACATTAAATCGGTGTGTAACTTTGCAAAAACAATGTCGGACTCTGTAGTTTTCTCTGGGCCCCTCCCCAATCAGACCGGGAGTGACATCTTTAACCGCATGTTCTCCTTGAATTGCTGGCTGTCTGAGTGGTGTCCAAAAAATGAGGTGGGCTTCATAGATAATTGGCAAAGCTTCTGGGGAAAACCTGGTCTTGTTAGGAGAGACGGCATCCATCCCACTTTGGATGGAGCAGCTCTCATTTCTAGAAATCTGGCCAATTTTCTTAAATCCTCCAAACCGTGACTATCCAGGGTTGGGACCAGGAAGCAGAGTTGTAGTCTTACACACCTCTCTGCAGCTTCTCTCCCCCTGCCATCCCCTCATTACCCCATCCCCGTAGAGACGGTGCCTGCTCCCAGACTACCAATAACCAGCAAAAATCTATTTAAGCATAAAAATTCAAAAAGAAAAAATAATATAGCACCTTCAACTGCACCACAGACTAAAACAGTTAAATGTGGTCTATTAAACATTAGGTCTCTCTCTTCTAAGTCCCTGTTGGTAAATGATATAATAATTGATCAACATATTGATTTATTCTGCCTTACAGAAACCTGGTTACAGCAGGATGAATATGTTAGTTTAAATGAGTCAACACCCCCGAGTCACACTAACTGTCAGAATGCTCGTAGCACGGGCCGGGGCGGAGGATTAGCAGCAATCTTCCATTCCAGCTTATTAATTAATCAAAAACCCAGACAGAGCTTTAATTCATTTGAAAGCTTGTCTCTTAGTCTTGTCCATCCAAATTGGAAGTCCCAAAAACCAGTTTTATTTGTTATTATCTATCGTCCACCTGGTCGTTACTGTGAGTTTCTCTGTGAATTTTCAGACCTTTTGTCTGACTTAGTGCTTAGCTCAGATAAGATAATTATAGTGGGCGATTTTAACATCCACACAGATGCTGAGAATGACAGCCTCAGTACTGCATTTAATCTATTATTAGACTCTATTGGCTTTGCTCAAAATGTAAATGAGTCCACCCACCACTTTAATCATATCTTAGATCTTGTTCTGACTTATGGTATGGAAATAGAAGACTTAACAGTATTCCCTGAAAACTCCCTTCTGTCTGATCATTTCTTAATAACATTTACATTTACTCTGATGGACTACCCAGCAGTGGGGAATAAGTTTCATTACACTAGAAGTCTTTCAGAAAGCGCTGTAACTAGGTTTAAGGATATGATTCCTTCTTTATGTTCTCTAATGCCATATACCAACACAGTGCAGAGTAGCTATCTAAACTCTGTGAGATAGAGTATCTCGTCAATAGTTTTACATCCTCATTGAAGACAACTTTGGATGCTGTAGCTCCTCTGAAAAAGAGAGCTTTAAATCAGAAGTGCCTGACTCCGTGGTATAACTCACAAACTCGTAGCTTAAAGCAGATAACCCGTAAGTTGGAGAGGAAATGGCGTCTCACTAATTTAGAAGATCTTCACTTAGCCTGGAAAAAAGAGTCTGTTGCTCTATAAAAAAGCCCTCCGTAAAGCTAGGACATCTTTCTACTCATCACTAGTTGAGGAGAATAAGAACAACCCCAGGTTTCTTTTCAGCACTGTAGCCAGGCTGACAGAGTCAGAGCTCTATTGAGCTGAGTATTCCATTAACTTTAACTAGTAATGACTTCATGACTTTCTTTGCTAACAAAATTTTAACTATTAGAGAAAAAATTACTCATAACCATCCCAAGGACGTATCGTTATCTTTGGCTGCTTTCAGTGATGCCGGTATTTGGTTAGACTCTTTCTCTCCGATTGTTCTGTCTGAGTTATTTTCATTAGTTACTTCATCCAAACCATCAACATGTTTATTAGACCCCATTCCTACCAGGCTGCTCAAGGAAGCCCTACCATTATTTAATGCTTCGATCTTAAATATGATCAATCTATCTTTGTTAGTTGGCTATGTACCACAGGCTTTTAAGGTGGCAGTAATTAAACCATTACTTAAAAAGCCATAACTTGACCCAGCTATCTTAGCTAATTATAGGCCAATCTCCAACCTTCCTTTTCTCTCAAAAATTCTTGAAAGGGTAGTTGTAAAACAGCTAACTGATCATCTGCAGAGGAATGGTCTATTTGAAGAGTTTCAGTCAGGTTTTAGAATTCATCATAGCACAGAAACAGCATTAGTGAAGGTTACAAATGATCTTCTTATGGCCTCGGACAGTGGACTCATCTCTGTGCTTGTTCTGTTAGACCTCAGTGCTGCTTTTGATACTGTTGACCATAAAATTTTATTACAGAGATTAGAGCATGCCATAGGTATTAAAGGCACTGCGCTGCGGTGGTTTGAATCATATTTGTCTAATAGATTACAATTTGTTCATGTAAATGGGGAATCTTCTTCACAGACTAAAGTTAATTATGGAGTTCCACAAGGTTCTGTGCTAGGACCAATTTTATTCACTTTATACATGCTTCCCTTAGGCAGTATTATTAGACGGTATTGCTTAAATTTTCATTGTTACGCAGATGATACCCAGCTTTATCTATCCATGAAGCCAGAGGACACACACCAATTAGCTAAACTGCAGGATTGTCTTACAGACATAAAGACATGGATGACCTCTAATTTCCTGCTTTTAAACTCAGATAAAACTGAAGTTATTGTACTTGGCCACAAATCTTACAAACATGGTGTCTAACCAGATCCTTACTCTGGATGGCATTACCCTGACCTAGTAATACTGTGAGAAATCTTGGAGTCATTTTTGATCAGGATATGTCATTCAAAGCGCATATTAAACAAATATGTAGGACTGCTTTTTTGCATTTACGCAATATCTCTAAAATCAGAAAGGTCTTGTCTCAGAGTGATGCTGAAAAACTAATTCATGCATTTATTTCCTCTAGGCTGGACTATTGTAATTCATTATTATCAGGTTGTCCTAAAAGTTCCCTAAAAAAGCCTTCAGTTAGTTCAAAATGCTGCAGCTAGAGTACTGGCGGGGACTAGAAGGAGGGAGCATATCTCACCCGTATTGGCCTCTCTTCATTGGCTTCCTGTTAATTCTAGAATAGAATTTAAAATTCTTCTTCTTACTTATAAGGTTTTGAATAATCAGGTCCCATCTTATCTTAGGGACCTCGTAGTACCATATCACCCCAATAGAGCGCTTCGCTCTCAGACTGCAGGCTTACTTGTAGTTCCTAGGGTTTGTAAGAGTAGAATGGGAGGCAGAGCCTTCAGCTTTCAGGCTCCTCTCCTGTGGAACCAGCTCCCAATTCAGATCAGGGAGACAGACACCCTCTCTACTTTTAAGATTAGGCTTAAAACTTTCCTTTTTGCTAAAGCTTATAGTTAGGGCTGGATCAGGTGACCCTGAGCCATCCCTTAGTTATGCTGCTATAGACGTAGACTGCTGGGGGGTTCCCATGATGCATTGTTTCTTTCTCTTTTTGCTCTGTATGCACCACTCTGCATTTAATCATTAGTGATCGATCTCTGCTCCCCTCCACAGTATGTCTTTTTCCTGGTTCTCTCCCTCAGCCCCAACCAGTCCCAGCAGAAGACTGCCCCTCCCTGAGCCTGGTTCTGCTGGAGGTTTCTTCCTGTTAAAAGGGAGTTTTTCCTTCCCACTGTAGCCAAGTGCTTGCTCACAGGGGGTCGTTTTGACCGTTGGGGTTTTACATAATTATTGTATGGCCTTGCCTTACAATATAAAGCGCCTTGGGGCAGCTGTTTGTTGTGATTTGGCGCTATATAAAAAAATTGATTGATTGATTGATTGATTGATTGTCAAAGCAAGTGTTACAGAGTAAAAATTAAAAATGAAGTCCTCTGTCTGTCTCTCTCCCTGTCTGTCTCTATCTCTGCCTGTCTGTCTCCCTTTCTCTGCCTGCCTGCCTGCCTGTCTCTCTCCCTCCCTCTCTCTCGCTTTTCTTCCTCAGTCTCTCTCTTTTTCTTTCTCTCTCGCTGTTTTCTTCCCTTTTTTCGGCTTCTCCTCCTTATCTGTATGCTAAGCTGGCTTTTCACATTCTTGAGACAGTGAAGCGGCTACCTTTTTAGCACACATTTTCAGCAACAATTCAGTTAATTTTTCTGAAAATCTGTGCTTGACGAACAGACAGTTTGAACCAGAGAGCCCAGCAGAAATTTGCCCTAACCGCAGCTAGAACTCTGCAGAAGAGAGCTTTCTCAAACAGCCCGGCTTCAAAGACCTCCCTCTCCTCCTCCCACTCGACAGTAAACAAGCAGAGAGCAAACAGCAGCAGTTGAGAGGATTCCAATGTCACCAGTGTCCTTGTCACCAATCCTGTTTGTGATATTTATGTACAAGATATCAAGGCGTAGTCAGGGGGAGCAGGGTCTTCAGTTTGCTGGGCTCAGGGTCTCATTACTGCTTTTTGCAGATGATGTGGTCCTGTTGGCTTCATCAGCCTGTGACCTCCAACACTCACTGGATCAATTTGCAGCTGAGTGGAGCGGCTGGGATGAGGATCAGTGCCTCTAAATCTGAGGCCATGGTTCTCAGCAGGAAACTGATGGAATGCCTACTCCAGGTAGGGAATGAGGTCTTGCCCCAAGTGAAGGAGTTCAAGTATCTCAGGGTCTTATTTACGAGTGACCATGGCAAGCAATGGAGTGTGAGATTGGCTGGAGAATCAGCGCAGCAGGACGGTATTGCAGTCGCTCTGCCGCACTGTTGTGACAAAAAGGGAGCTGAACCAAAAGGTGAAACTCTTAATCTACTGGTCAGTCTTCGTTCCTAATCTCACCTATGGTCATGAGGGTTGGGTCATGACTGAAAGACCTAGTACAAGCGGCTGAAATGGGTTTCCTGAGGAGGATGTCTGGTATGTCCCTTAGAGATAGCGTGAGAAGCTTGGTTATTTGTGACGAGCTTGGAGTAGAATCGCTGCTCCTTTGTGTTGAAAGGAGTCAGCTGGTGGTTGGGGCATCTGGTAAAGATTCCCCCAGGGTGGCTCCCTAGGAAGGTGTTCCAGACACATCCAGCTGAGAGGAGACCTAGGACTAGGTGGAGAGATTATATCAACACACTGCCCTCAGAACACCTCAATATCCCCCAGCCAGAGGTTAGGTGGTTAATGTGGCCGGGGAAAGGGAAGTTTGGGGTCCCCTGCTGGAGCTGTTGCCCCTGCAACTCGATTCCGGATAACTGGTTAAAGATGTATGTTTGTATGTATGTACAGTATGCATACCAATAATGAGTCCATGCAAACTTCTAACCACAACTGTAAATATCCGTGTGTGGGTGGATAAGCCGCAAATGAGTTGCACTATGCATCAGCGGACATGCATTATATGTCTTTATGTGTCATTATGTGTGGCCGTAACTGTTGCCTTTGTGCTTAAATGGGATGTTATCGGTTCTGATGATGATGGGCGCAGTACATTCCAACTAGTGCAGGTGAGAAAAGTACTAAATGGCGTGCTACTTTGCTCCTGAATCTAAAATGTTTTCTCATTTTTCCCTGCAGATAAAAGTGCGGATGCTTTTAATTCCACCATAACAGTAAGCCTGCTTCTTTCATCACACAATCACACCTATAGGTGTCAGTTTTATATATAGATCATGCAGTGTGAAACAGCTTTCTGTGGAATGCAATACAGTGAGCTTTCTCGTGTTTATACATCATAATAAGCAGCTTAGCAGTAAGCTAAGCAGTAATCATTGGATTGAGTTTTCCCGTTTCATAAAAAGAAGGGAACAACAATACCGAGCTTTATGCACACACATAAATCACTCTCCAAAATCCTCATGCAGTATCATCCTGGTATTGTATATTGTGGCTAGTGTGCCTTTCACAACCATCCACCATATCTTATTTTGTTTATTTTTCTTCAGGATCTCTGCAGTCTGGTTTTTTTTTTTGTTTGTTTGTTTGTTTTTGGTTTTTTTTTTTTTTTTTAATGAAATAGGAATTTGCATCATATTTGCCCCAGTGCTGGTTTGTGTCAGAGATCAAAAGATTAAAGAGATAAAAAAATAGATGAGTTGAGGGTTCTGTAGCTTGAGATTCTTTAAGGCTTTCTCTCTCTGTGGCTGGTGGCTGTAAGTCAGCAGCCCTCTGCAGCTCGACTACCAGCCAATCAGAAACAGAAAGTATGATGAAGAGAATACTAAAATTGTCATCAGAAGGCAAGCATGACCAGAGCATTTAGAGTTAGACTGTAATGAATAGAAGAAGGCAGGAGAGAGATTGAGAAGTTCAAGAGAAAACACAGGAATAAAATGAGATACTGTACTGTAGATACTGTATCGCACTGTTGTGTTTTTTTTGCACGAATGAGGATTTCACCCACATTCTGGCAAATTCGAGGTGCATTCAAAATCTGCATACAACGGTCTTACAGCAGTTTGAGCATTCTTACGGCCAGAACACATGCACTCTACACTCGTGGTGCGCTCGTGATGGAAACCATATCGAACGGCAGTCGAGGTGGACTGTAACTGCATTCTGACTGAGGATTAAAATATTCTCAGTGTCAAAACAGCAATCGAAACAGTCCGATGACTTTTTAAGGGAAATTTGCCATGGGCAGGCAATTGAGGTGGAAAAATATTGTACGGCAGTTGAAGTGGACTGTAACTGCAATCTGACTGTGTACTAAATATTCCCACGGCATCAAAACAGCATTTGAAACAATCTGATCGTGTCCGAGAGAAATCCACCATGGGCAGGCACGTTTAATCCTGCCAGCATGTCCCATCCCATGCATCCCATTTGGGGTGCGCAAAGGAAATACTGTAATGAGGAATCTCTGGCACACATTCATTTTGTGAACTAGATGTGAACATTGCACAATCAAGCCGAAAACACTTGCACGCAGCTGAACGGGCTGTTATATCCATAATAAATTGTAGATTACAGATAAATGATCATGCCCTCTCATGGGTTACATAATGTATGTGAATTATGATGACCGTCATAGCTGTAACACCACGTGCAGCTGTGCGGCGCCTGCTGCTGCCCGACAGCGAGTCAAAGGCATTGCGTGGTGCCCTACAGTGCAGCTGACCAGAGTGTCACAGCTGTGAAACACATATCGTGAAATGTACACATCTACATCTGTACAAGCCACGACAGTGCACCTGCATCGGCGAGCCATCAGGACGTAAATAAAAACTCACCTTTGGAAAGCCTTCAGCTGCATCCCACAGCCATTGGGCACGATATACACATCTGAATTGGCTGTTATATCCATAATAAACCTCAGATAACAGATACATTGTCATGTCCTCTCAAGGGTTACATAATGTATGTGAATTTTGATGACCATCATAGCTGTAACACTACGTGTAGCTACGAGGCTCCCTGCCCTGCGGCGAGTCAAAGGCCATAATGAACATGATATCACAGATCCATTGTGAGTCCACATCATGTGTTAGGAGATGTATCAATCATATCATGTTCTCATACAGTGAGGAAAATAAGTATTTGAACACCCTGCGATTTTGCAAGTTCTCCCACTTAGAAATCATGGAGGAGTCTGAAATTTTCATCTTAGGTGCATGTCCACTGTGAGAGACATAATCTAAAAAACATATCTGGAAATCACAATGTATGATTTGTTAATAATTTATCTTTATGTTACTGCTGCAAATAAGTATTTGAACACCTGTGAAATCAATGTTAATATTTGGTACAGTAGCCTTTGTTTGCAATTACAGAGGTCAGACGTTTCCTGTAGTTCTTGACCACGTTTTCACACACTGCAGCAGGGATTTTGGTCCACTCCTCCATACAGATCTTCTCTAGATCTTTCAGGTTTGGAGTTTCAGCTCCCTCCAAAGATTTTCTATTGATTCAGGTCTGGAGACTGGCCAGGCCACTCCAGGACCTTGAAATGCTTCTTACGGAGCCCCTCTTTAGTTGCCCTGGCTGTGTGTTTGGGGTCATTGTCATGCTGGAAGACCCAACCATGACCCATCTTCAGTGCTCTTACTGAGGGAAGGAGGTTGTTTGCCAAAATCTCGTAATACATGACTCCATCCATCCTCCCATCAATACTGTGCAGTCGTCCTGTCCCCTTTGCCTAAGAGCACCCCCAGAGTATGATGTTTCCACCCCCATGCTTCACATTTGGGATGTTTTTCTTGGGATTGTTCTCATCCTCTAAACATGGTAAGTGGAGTTGATTCCAAAAAGCTCTATTCTGGTCTCATCTGACCACATGACCTTCTCCCATGCCTCCTCTGGATCATCCAGATGGTCACTGGTGAACTTCAAACAAGCCTGGACATGTGCTGGCTTGAGCAGGGGGACCTTGCTACCCTGCAGGATTTTAAACCATGACAGCATCATGTGTTACTAATGTAATCTTTGTGACTGTGGTCCCAGCTCTCTTCAGGTCATTGACCAGGTCCCCTCCTGTGTAGTTCTGAGCTTTCTCAGAATCACCTTACCCCACAAAGTGAGATCTTGCATGGAATCCCAGACCGAGGGAGATTGACAGTCATCTTGTGTTTCTTCCACTTTCTAATAAATAATCATAACAGTTGTTGTCTTCTACCAAGCTGCTCGCCTGTTGTCCTGTAGTCCATCCCAGCCTTGTGCAGGTCTACACTTTTGTCCCTGGTGTCCTTAGACAGCTCTTTGGTCTTGGCTATGGTGGACAGGTTGTAGTGTGATTTATTGAGTGTGTGAACAGGTGTCTTTTATACAGGTAACAAGTTCAAACAGGTGCAATTAATACAGGTAAAGAGTGCAGAATAAGAGGGCGTCTTAAAGAAAAATTAACAGGTCTGTGTGAGCCAGAATTTTCTGGTTGGTAGGTGATCAAATACGTATTTGCAGCAGTAACATACAAATAAATTATTAACAAATCATACATTGTGATTTCCAGATTTTTTTTTTTTTTAGATTGTCTCTCAGAGTGGACATGCACCTAAGATGAAAAGTTCAGAACCCTCCATGATTTCTAAGTGGGAGAACTTGCAAAACTGCAGGGTGTTCAATTACTTATTTTCCTCACTGTAGTTGTACCACCCCATCCAGATGGCTGTGCTGTGCATATGAACATGGTGTCACAGCTGGAATAAACATATCATAATACAATAACATGCTGTTGTCATGCATTATGCATTTTCAGAGGCCCGACGTTCATGACCAGTCGCCCAAAATGACAGATATTCGCCCTCATCTAACTCGGGTGAATATCTGTCATTTTGGGCGACTGGTCATGGACGGAGGGAAAAAGAAAATGCATAATGCACACGACAACAGCATGTTATTTGCATTATCACTTTTTACTGAGATACACAACGTAACGCGTACATAAAAAGTTGGCTCACTTTTGTCGTGTCGGCTGGCGCGCGCTGCTCTCCAAATTCGGCAGTGCGTCCTCATCAAGCTGGCTGCTTTGGCTGCTGTTCATTGTCATACTATCCATGAGAAAATCATCTGGATTATCCATATTGGGACAAACACACACTTCTCGTCTTTTTATTTTTATTTTTTTTCCTTCTGCGGACAGTTCTTGGGCTGCGTGTGTGCTATGACGTCATTTGTTTACCCACAGCGGCGGGTATAGCCATATAGCGTCGACGTAAATCTACGATACCGGCCCAGCAGCGCCCCGGTAAAGTGATAATAATGACCGATACATCTTCCAAACCATTAGAAGGACTGATCAATCAATCATTTATCAAGGCACTATAATGTAAATAAAGTAAGTATTCACCTTTGGAACAGCTCCAGGTGCGCTTCCCATCGCATGGTGACCAATTGCAACACCACAGCCATCAGCAGTCATGTCATCCGTGTCACTTTGGTGCAAAGTGGGATGGTGACATCCGCCATGATCAGAGGGCAGATACTCCGTCCACTATGAAATAATTATCATCTGATTGCTGTACAAGCGCGGTGCTCTAGTTTACAAATTTTTTACAAAAGTTTTCAAATATATTAATTTAACAGAGCCATTGTGCAAATGTTTTGTCTGTTCACTGGCCAAAAGAAGCAGTTTAGTTCTTTGTGCCTCTACGGTAACATTAATTGGCCCCTTAGCTTCTGATCCTTAACACAGTTTTTGCTTTATACAGTAAATAACTCATGTGCCATGGTTTCCAACCTTTAATGGACATTACACGTTTACCTCAGCTAGTCTGTTCAGTGGTAACAAGAACCAGTTGACTCAAGTTCTTAATGCCTCATAAAATAACATTAATTAGCCCATTAGCTTCTACTTGCTGATTTGGTGTTTGTATTGTAAATAAATAATGGGCCGATTGAATTAATTTTGCATCTTGTGCCATGTTTCAAAAATAAAACTTACAGGCTGCTGCAAATTACAGTATAATGTGTTTTTCCTCTTCACAACTCATTTTTGGACAGACACCGACACTACGGAAGTCTAGAAAATAACAAGTGACACAAAGCAATGCTGGAGGTGACATAAAAGCAGGAGTCTGGTTATACTGATGACATCACCCAAGTCTCACCCTCTCTCTTCCTGTGACACTGTGCAGAGCTCAAAGTCTGTGTCAGAGAAGACCACTATAGCAACCGTATCTGAGGACGAGGATGAAGAAGAGGCTGAACCACCGCCTGTTATTGCTCCCCGACCAGAACACACCAAATCGGTAAGGATGCGCAGGCACAGACTCAAACTAACATCACTACTGTGTCACAGACTGAACAAGTTTTTATTCGAGCGCCATGTCTAGACAGCAGTCATAAACCCCAATAAAAAAAAAAAACATTTTAATGATGATAGTTTCTAACTGACAGCAGAGGCAGAAGAATGTCACTGATGCCCGTGCCTGCCAGTCAGCATTTGACTCAAACTCTTTCTTGAAATGGAGTCAAAATTCCATTGACTTTTTAAAATCATAAGGCTGCTGCATACTTTGCCAGAAAGCCTATTAAACAAAGTCAAACTCCCCAGTTTAAATGTGAAAAAGGGAGGGAATGTCCCCACAAAATCTCATTTTCAGACTCAGCCACCTTAGCCATGGGCTCGTCTTGTGCGTTCATCAGTCTGTGGATGAAGAAGGATTTTATTTTTTAAATAGATGAAAACTGCTCAAATCTAGGCTTCAGTCTGTAGCTGAAATTTCATGTTGTCTTTTTCCACCAAATGATGCCTCACATGCTGCACGTTTCCGTGGTACATTTTGGATGAACCTCATATTGTGCTGTAGTTATACTGCACTTAATTATTTAAATTTGTTCTCAATATCAGTGCAATGACTCTTTTTTAAAACTGTAACATGTATGCTATTTGTACTGTACATTTTGGGTTAAATCTTGTCTGGTAAGATCCTTGAACTTTTTGTTTTCCAGCTTTTGGGCTATTACCATTTTGACCAGATAGATAATAACTATTTTAACTGTTAGCCTAAATGTATTCAATCAATCAATTCAATCAATTTTTTTTATATAGCGCCAAATCACAACAAACAGTTGCCCCAAGGCGCTTTATATTGTAAGGCAAGGCCATACAATAATTATGTAAAACCCCAACTGTCAAAACGACCCCCTGTGAGCAAGCACTTGGCTACAGTGGGAAGGAAAAACTCCCTTTTAACAGGAAGAAACCTCCTTATTCAGTTATAAGTTCAAATAAAAATAAGGTGTAAGGCGTTTGCTGGATACAATGATGTCACCTCACATTGTGGCTGGTGACAAAGAGCAGAAGCAGGGAGTATTAATATATTAGACGTAATAATTGTAAGTGACAGCAAGATCATGAAGGACCATGGTGAAGGACCAGGACGTCTGTGTAATGTGAACACTGAGGTGGAGTCAGTGTTGAAAGGACCCCACAAGACTGTGACTCAAAACTTACATCTCTATCCAAAAGAGTGCAGTCCCAGACAGTGTCTGGTGTTGCTGCATTTCTTTTCCACTTCAGATACTCACAAATGCAAACAGCTTCATAAATACTTTTTGTGCCCTCTGTCTTTGTAACTCACACAGATGCACATTGTTGCTCCTCTCCCAGACAAGCTGGCGGTTGAGAGGCTGCTTCCATAGCTGACCCACTGTTTCTATGGTGACAAGCGTAGTGCACCTAACTGGAATGTTCACGGTCTAAAACGTGCACACACACACAAGACAGAGTAGGACTCAGTACCTCTCATACTGTGCTATGAAATGGTTTGTGCCTTCTTGAGCTTGTATACATTTTAGTTTGTCAAATTACAAAAATAATAATAATAATAATTCAGCCTTCTTTATGGTAAAATCTTTAAGGGGTTTAAGCTCACAGTGAAAACAAATCTAGGCAATATGTTTTAAAAATGAAAGTATCAGTCAGAACAACTGTATGTATAAATACAGTATGTGCTGCTTTTACATGCAGTTTTCTTTAAACAAGTCGGTATGGATACAGGAACATTTCCATTTCCGTTTGACTTCATTTACATCAGTTGTTAACAAATGCAGACAGTATGGTACTGTATGATAAGGTGGCAAATAGGTTTGATTTTCGCAACCTCCCAACTGGATCTTTGGTACAGCAGTTCTACCTCAGGTGGCTCCAGCTCAACAGAGAGCACAGGGACCTGAAAATTGTCTGAGTGAGCATATGTGTCCACCTGTCTGGACTGTCACTATCTGCCCTTCTGAAGCACAGCTTGTCAGCTTGACTGGATGAGTACTTCTTAGTGGGTAACATGATTATTCATGTAGTAGGTAATGACACTTCCAGCAGAATTTTGCTAAAGATTGTGGTACGCGTGCTTTTATTTCTTGTTCGCTACTGCCCTGGTCAGGGGAATTTTTTTTTACTGTTCTTGCTCTGTACACTTGACGACTTTCAGTCTACTCAACAAGATTTTAAGGTCAACATTTAATGGAATTATGCATTGGAGCCATGCTGATATATGGGTTGCTGATATGAGCCTTTCCCTGTGGGCTGCCCCTTACCACCAATCCTGTCTGTGATGTTCATGGAGGGGATTTCATGGTGCAGTCAGGCACCGGAGGGTGTCCAGGTTGGTGACATCAGAGTTGCATCTCTGCTTTTTGCAGATCAAATCAAATTTTATTTATATAGCGCCAAATCACAACAAACAGTTGCCCCAAGGCGCTTTATATTGTAAGGCAAAGCCATACAATAATTACGGAAAAACCCCAACGGCCAAACGACCCCCTGTGAGCAAGCACTTGGCGACAGTGGGAAGGAAAAACTCCCTTTTAACAGGAAGAAACCTCCAGCAGAACCAGGCTCAGGGAGGGGCAGTCTTCTGCTGGTACTGGTTGGGGCTGAGGGAGAGAACCAGGAAAAAGACATGCTTTGGAGGGGAGCAGAGATCAATCACTAATGATTAAATGCAGAGTGGTGCATCCATCCATCCATCCATCCATCCATTTTCTTCCACTTTATCCGGAGTCGGGTCGCGGGGGCAGCAGCTCAAGCAAAGCCGCCCAGACCTCCCGATCCACACACACCTCCCCCAGCTCCTCCAGGGGAACCCCAAGGCGTTCCCAAGCCAGCCGAGAGATGTAATCCTTCCAGCGTGTCCTGAGTCTTCCCCGGAGCTTCCTCCCAATGGGATGTGCCCGGAACACATCTCCAGTGAGGCGTCCAGGGGGCATCCAGAAAAGATGCCCGAGCCACCTCAACTGACTCCTTTCGACATGGAGGAGCAGCGGCTCGACTCCAAGCTCCTTCCGAGTGACCGAGCTCCTCACCCTATCTCTAAGGGAGCGCCCAGCCACCCTCCGGAGGAAACTCATCTCGGCCGCTTGTACCCGCGATCTTGTTCTTTCGGTCATGAGCCAAATCTCATGACCATAGGTGAGGATCGGAACGTAGATCGATCGGTAAATTGAGAGCTTTGCCCCCCTACTCAGCTCTCTCTTCACCACGTGAAGAGTGGTGCATACAGAGCAAAAAGAGAAAGAAACACTCATCATGGGAACCCTCCAGCAGTCTAAGTCTATAGCAGCATAACTCAGGGATGGTTCAGGGTCACCTGATCCAGCCCTAACTATAAGCTTTAGCAAAAAGGAAAGTTTTAAGCCTAATCTTAAAAGTAGAGAGGGTGTCTGTCTCCCTGATCCGAATTGGGAGCTGGTTCCACAGGAGAGGAGCCTGAAAGCTGAAGGCTCTGCCTCCCATTCCACTCTTACAAACCCTAGGAACTACAAGTAAGCCTGCAGTCTGAGAGCGAAGCGCTCTATTGGGGTGATATGGTACTATGAGGTCCCTGAGATAAGATGGGACCTGATTATTCAAAACCTTATAAGTAAGAAGAAGAATTTTAAATTCTATTCTAAAATTAACAGGAAGCCAATGAAGAGAGGCCAATATGGGTGAGATATGCTCTCTCCTTCTAGTCCCTGTCAGTACTCTAGCTGCAGCATTTTGAATTAACTGAAGGCTTTTCAGGGAACTTTTTAGGACAACCTGATAATAATGAATTACAATAGTCCAGCCTAGAGGAAATAAATGCATGAATTAGTTTTTCAGCATCACTCTGAGACAAGACCTTTCTAATTTTAGAGATATTGCGCAAATGCAAAAAAGCAGTCCTACATATTTGTTTAATATCTGCATTGAATGACATATCCTGATCAAAAATGACTCCAAGATTTCTCACAGTATTACTAGAGGTCAGGGTAATGCCATCCAGAGTAAGGATCTGGTTAGACACCATGTTTCTAAGTTTTGTGGCCAAGTACAATAACTTCAGTTTTATCTGAGTTTAAAAGCAGGAAATTAGAGGTCATCCATGTCTTTATGTCTGTAAGACAATCCTGCAGTTTAGCTAATTGGTGTGTGTCCTCTGGCTTCATGGATAGATAAAGCTGGGTATCATCTGCGTAACAGTGAAAATTTAAGCAATGCTGTCTAATAATACTGCCTAAGGGAAGCATGTATAAAGTGAATAAAATTGGTCCTAGCACAGAACCTTGTGGAACTCCATAATTAACCTTATGGTCTGTGAAGAAGATTCCCCATTTACATGAACAAATTGTAATCTATTAGATAAATATGATGATGTTGTAGATAGGATAAGGATGATGATGTTCTGTTGGCATCATCGGGCAGTGAACTTCAATGCACACTGAGCAGATTTGCGGCAGTGTGTAAAGTGACTGGGATGAGAATCCACACCTCCAAATCTGAGACTGTGGTCTTCTATGAGAAAAGGGTGAATTGTCCCCTTTGGGTCAGGGGACAGTTACTATCACAGGTGGACGAGTTTAAGTATTTCGGTGGTCTTGTTCACAAGTGGGATAAGTCGGTTAACTGATTGGTGCAACAATTGATGTTTTACCAACGATGTACCGGTCTGTCCTGGTGAAGAAGGAGCTGAGCCAGAAGGCAAGGCTCTCAGTTTACCAGTTGATTTACACTCCTATCCTTAGGGCCCCTTCACACATAGTATAAATATGGTCAGTTTGCACATGAATTGCGCACGAAGCAGGAATCGTATGCAATACGTGTAAAATTGAAGCTGCCTCCAACGCCTTGTACACCTGTTGCTACAACTATTTGCGCACACCAGCGGCTGACAGACAGAGTGTGCCCTGTGAGAGACCATTCAGTCCCTCTCGTGGCAGGTGTCGGCCAAATTCCAGGTGACACACACAAACATCTAACAGACAGCCTCTACTTTTAAGATTAAGCTTAAAACTTTCCTTTTTGCTAAAGCTTATAGTTAGAGTTGGATCAGGTGACCCTGAACCATCCCTTAGTTATGCTGCTATAGACTTAGACTGCTGGGGGTTTCTGAGTGTTTCTTTTTATTCACCTCTTTTTGCTCTGTATGCACCACTCTGCATTTAATCAAGGCTGCCCCTCCGTGAGCCTGGTTCTGCTGGAGGTTTCTTCCTATTAAAAGGGAGTTTTCCTTCCCACTGTTGCCAAGTGCTTGCTCATAGGGGGTCGTTTTGACCGTTGGGGTTTTTCTGTAATTATTGTATGGCTTTTGCCTTACAATATAAAGCGCCTTGGGGCGACTGTTTGTTGTGATTTGGCGCTATATAAATAAAATTGATTTGATTTGATTTACAAAATGTGTGGGCATTTGCGCTATTAGCACGAGGACACTCAGCAGACGATCACTTTTGAGCTGGATGTGAAATTTATGAAATGGATGTGAACTAAGACAAATTAGACAACATGCATGTGGTGCATGTGTCTCGCACGTGTGTCGGCTTCCCCATCTCTCCCCAACACGTATGGCATGCCGGGGGGGCACACTTGCATAAAATGCTTATATGTATGTACAGATCTGATCACATGGAGGTCAGACAGCCAGTTCTGAGCGCACACAGCACGGGGAGGGGCCTGTCAGCTGATCACAGCACACTGACAGCTGGATGACGGCTCAGTGCACACATTAAAAACACAGAAACTACCACCAGGACAGGTATACAAATAATTACGACAATACCTACCTACATAGGCAATTACATAACAAATAACGAAAATGAATGACCACATGACACAGAGTGACACATTGGTCTGGGTGCTGAACGGACAGGGGGGCATGTCTGCCCACAGCCGCTGTTGTTATGATCTCTGCTCCTGGACGTCCCAGCTGGAGAACATGTACCGTGTTTTGAATGACATGAACTTACAACATTCCTCCGTGAGGCGCTTGTCTCTGTCTGCTGTCCTCACGTGGAAATACAAAAAAACATCTTTCACCTTTGTGCCGGGCTGCAGCAGCAGCACACAGCACATCTTGTCCATGTCCTTGTTGATTTCAGATATTTTTCTGCACCTTTTATAGGACAGCGATGGTAGCACAGTGATAAAGTTTGTGGCTGGTAATCAGAGCTTTTGGAAAGTGCAGATTGGAATCCCGTGGGTGGCATGTATTTTTTTATTTTGTATTTTTCTCACGTGTACGAAACCGTCACAGCAGCATTGTTCACGCCTGCCCGTCGGCTCGATATTTTTGTGGTTCGCTCATACAAGCTGTTATGACGTGATTCGCCCTGATTTGTACTTATTCATACTGTGTTACCCATGGTTGTGAACTTTGAATAATCACCAAAAGAATAAGATCACAGATACTAGCTGCGGAAAGGGGATTCCTCCATTGAGTATCTGGGCTTGCACTCCTGGACAGAGTGAGAAGCTTGACTATCCAGGATGCCTCACATCGAAAGGAACCAGTTGAAGTGGTCTAGGCATCTGGTGAGGATGCCCCCTGATTGTTTCCCTAAGGAGGTCTTCCAGGCATGTCTAACTGGCAGGAGGCCCTGGGGAAGACCCAGGACATGCTGGAGAGATTATATTTCCCAGGTGGTTTAGGAATGCCTCGGGGTCCCCCAGGAAGAGTTATAGAAATTGGCCAAGTATAGGGAAGTGAGGGTTGAGCTGCTTTGTCTGCTGCCACCGCGACCCAGACCCATATAAGCCAGACAAATGAGCCTTTCACAAACATATTGTTATCAGTTATTGTTGCCGATATGAATATGTTTATTTTACAGAATAAACGGTGCTGAAAAAAGTGGTAAACTTCGATGTCTCGGATGAAGTCCATCCTGAAGAAGAAAATGTTGCGGTTCCTTGATTGGCTTCCTAAGGCTGGCTCCAAAAGCGAGCAGGTTCCCATTTAAGTCCATGTCAAAACGTCCAACTTTAGAACAGAAATAATCATGTTTACGACTGGATACAAAAAATCGGTTTTGGTCTCTATAGACAGTTTCCCATCCATGACAGCTGTATGGGTTGGCTGCCACCTCACCTTTTAGCGTTAAAGCGCATCATTGCACAATAGAATAGTACTTGGACTGTTGCCTTCCTACATTTGTACTTTAATTCTAAATAGAAGTGCTGGTCCTTACTCTTTCCGCTCGCAAGATTACTTGCTGCTTTCTGTTCCATGTGCCCGCACTGAATTGGGTAAGACGGCTTTTGTCCACTCCGCACCTTTTTCTTGGAATATGTTGCAAGAGGAGTAGAATTTAATATAATTAATTTCACTGAGCGCTTTTGAATTAAAATTAAGAACACTTGAGGCTAACTCCACAACATGCCCTTGTTTTTTATAATATAATTGTAATTTTAATCCTTTTTTTTTATCTTTTTATTTGTCTTTTGTTTTAAATTGTGTAACTGTGTTTGCTGCTGCCTTTCTTGGCCAGGACACCCATCAAATAGAGGTTCTTAATCTCATTGGGATTTTCCTGGTTAAATAATTTTTACTCTGTAACACTTGCTTTCACTATGTAAACATGTCTCCCATATGAATAAAGTTCCATTGAAATTGAAAATTGAGAAGGAGAGACAGACAGCCAGAGAGAGAGAGAGAAGACAGAGTGCTGTCTTTTCTCTTTAAGTCTATAAAAATAAGGCTATAAAACTCTCTAAAAAATTAAAGTACTTAATTCTTTCATGAAAACATCAAATCTAGGCTTTCATCTTCGATACACCTTCTGGCAAATTGTAGCTGAACTTTCAAGTCTCCTTTTTAAGAAAATCCTCATATAAAATCAACAATAATGATAATAATATTAAAGCAAACAGAGCTATAATATCAGATCGGAAACGTATCGGTATTGGCAGATATTCAAATTTATAACCTCTTAGGTGGTTAAACTTTCTGTTGAGACTGTATGATAATTTTTCCCTCGTCTTCCAGTTACTTTGCTGCAAGCCTCCTATCCTCTCACCTGTCTGGTCTTTCTCTCTCAGATATACACCAGATCTGTGATTGAGCCTCTGCCTCCTCCAACCAAAGATGCTGCAACCTCTCCAATCTGCCTGCCAACTGCTGCTGCTGCTGCTCCCACCCCTGTCACGCCTGCAGACGCTGCACCCAGCAGCCCTCCCAGTGCAAGCTCTGCCCCTAGGTCTTCGCTGCCTCGCCCCCAGGACAAATCCCGAAAGAAAAAAATGTCCGATGAAGAGATCTTGGAGAAACTACGTAAGAGTAATTTTTATATCAACGCACCCACAGATACATTCAAAGCGGATGCAGCAGATTTGACTCACAGCATTATTCATTTTATTTATTTGTTGTTCTGCATGGGTTTTATTATCGCCATGTTTGACTTTGGTATCATTTTGATCATTTTTGTGTCTGTGTACATCCTTCAACTGAAGCATCTCAGAACCATAGATGGAGAACAAAAAGCATACAGTGCATCCAGAAAGTATTCACCACGCTTCACTTTTTCCACATTTTGTTATGTTACAGTCCTCATAGTATGAGCTGTGATACACAATTTTTAAAGCATCTCATGTGTAAACAAAAATGAAGTAGGGGTCGACCGATATGGATTTCAATACACTGGAGTCTTGGCTATTTTTGGGCATTTTTGACTACTTTGGTTTTACCTTCATAATTTAACTTAAAAAACTGTTTACCTGGCCTTGTTTGGTGTATTTTTTTCAGCACAACCTCACCTGAGTGATTTTAGAGTTTTTCTTTCATTCTGACATACTGCATTAAAATAGTGACCCAGTATTCACTCCAATACCTAAAATTCGAATTAGAAAAAAAGCTGTTTTTTACTGTGAAAACCTCAAATATGTTTAACGAACCATTTTTATAACTTAGAATGTAAATATAAATTGTTAATTTCAAAAATATATGTAAAAATGTAACATAAACAAAGTTGTATACAACAATTCACATTAAAATGCAGGAAATGCTTGAGGGGTTTTATTGTGGCTTTTTACATGCAATAAGATGCCACACAATTTCTATTTGTGCCACTCAGAAAAACAATTCCTGTCCAGTACACATCAGAAAAATGTATACAAAATGTTCCACCTCAGTATCCATGTGTATTTTTTCCTAATTCCTTGTTTTTGTTGCATTTTTTTATTGGTATTGGTACAGACTGTTCTCAATCTTTAGTGGCCAAAAAACAAATAAAAACAATAGAAAAGGGTGTTTTGGACTTCTGGGGGGGGGGGGGGGGGGGGTGTCTCTACCTGACCTCCTGTGTTCTCTGCAAATGGAGCCTGCTGACTGCTGGGGCAGTGTGTGTCTCAACCCTGCTGTGCTCCAGGACTCTGCACTGGAGCAGAAGTGCATGAGTCCTGGAGAAGATGGAAAGAGAAGCGTGCAGTCCGATCCGCTGGGCTGATCTGTGTGCACAGATCGTTGAATCCACCTTCTCTCGTTCATCCAGACAAGAACAATAAAGTCCACTTCATCAGACTGATCACGCTTTGGTTCAGACTCTGATGATGCACTCCAAGCTTTGATCATCTTCATGGAGTAAAAAAAAAAAAAAAGAGAGAGAGACTTGACGTGCCGTTCCAAGACGCCTGATTATTTTGATGCACTAAATAAATAAAATAACTACACCACACACTAACCACACATGCTAAAACACTCCACACACTTGTTTGCTGTTGCAGACAGAGAGAGACTGAAAAGTCCCATTCGCAAAACGCGCACACACCCACGTGTAGTCTGTGTGTTGTCATCAAACCCACGTGAAGTTGTTGATTGTGATTGGTTAGCTCCTGAGTTTTCCACCAATGGTAACACCCCTCCCTCCTGCTGCAGTTGAGGGAGTCGTATTTCATTCCAGCCCTCTCACTTCAGCTGAAAGAGAAAATTGTTTTTCCTGCAGCTTGTGTAAATTATTAATCATAATTCAAGTTATACTTGGCCTATTATCAAAATTTAAAAAGTGGTGTGGAGGTTGAATTCCACACATTCAACATGCATTCAGACACTCAGAGTAGAGCAGATTGTGTGCTACGTCCTCTTAATTAGGTCATGTGACTTTTGACACGAGGGCGCATCAATCAGCTCCGGAGGGTTAAGGCCTGACACCAAATTATTGGAAAGTTTTGGAGGCTCATACCAATATTTCAGTCTGATCATTGCCTGCAGGAAAATGTGTCAAAATTTAGTATAACAAACTCTTAACACATCTTTTTTTAAATGTTTTGCAGCATATGTTTTATTCACAGAGCCTTTCAACATGACCTTTACACAAAAAAGTGCAAGGAGCTGCAAATCAGGGATGAGAATCACCCGCCGTTTAGTGGTTTCCCAACTTTTGGGATTAATTTAGTCAACTGTCGCTATCATTTCAAATTTGGGGAGAAAAAAAATTGAGGTGTGATGTTTGTGACAGTGCTCACATTAGCCACTGGGCATCACTGTTACTGAACAGCGTGGTGTGCACGAGGCTTGCCGGTAGTAGAAGAGTTGCTATGCTAAATAGCTTAGCACCTCGCCCCACAGTTCGTTTGTGTCCGTAAATGTTAATAAAGCCAGTGAATGAAACAAAGGCTGGGTAGTTGATGACAGGGCAGGGGTACCCTAAGCGGTAAAACCTTTACTTTTCCTGAAAAACATCTCTAGTACGAGATTCTGCGTGTGAGAACTGCATATTATGGGGTGCATATTGGCGGCAAATGAAAAAAGTTTTAAAGTTTGGACAGTTTTTTTTATGAGCAAAATGCACTGGAAACGATAAAAGAACATGGCAAGTGTGTCCGTGAAATCGGTTAAGATTACAAAGAAAGGTTTACATGGACATGGCTGAACAAAGTAATGCCACTGACAACCTGCAGCGATGATGTCAGACCAAATATCTACTTTTAGTGTTTTGTTATTGGCTGTAAGAACCACAGCTTCAGGCAGTGTAACTTAAATATGATGCATAGTTCATGTTTCTGTTATATTTTATGTTATGCACAGGTCATAAATAACAGTTAAATGGTTAAAGGCACATTAATATTGGATGCACATAGCATTTCCTTTTTTGAACTACTTCTTTTCTCTGGGCCCCTCCCCAATCGGACCGGGAGTGACATGTTTAGCCGCATGTTCTCCTTGAATTGCTGGCTGTCTGAGTGGTGTCCAAAAAATGAGGTGGGCTTCATAGATAATTGGCAAAGCTTCTGGGGAAAACCTGGTCTTGTTAGGAGAGACGGCATCCATCCCACTTTGGATGGAGCAGCTCTCATTTCTAGAAATCTGGCCAATTTTCTTAAATCCTCCAAACCGTGACTATCCAGGGTTGGGACCAGGAAGCAGAGTTGTAGTCTTACACACCTCTCTGCAGCTTCTCTCCCCCTGCCATCCCCTCATTACCCCATCCTCGTAGAGACGGTGCCTGCTCCCAGACTACCAATAACCAGCAAAAATCTATTTAAGCATAAAAATTCAAAAAGAAAAAATAATATAGCACCTTCAACTGCACCACAGACTAAAACAGTTAAATGTGGTCTATTAAACATTAGGTCTCTCTCTTCTAAGTCCCTGTTGGTAAATGATATAATAATTGATCAACATATTGATTTATTCTGCCTAACAGAAACCTGGTTACAGCAGGATGAATATGTTAGTTTAAATGAGTCAACACCCCCGAGTCACACTAACTGTCAGAATGCTCGTAGCACGGGCCGGGGCGGAGGATTAGCAGCAATCTTCCATTCCAGCTTATTAATTAATCAAAAACCCAGACAGAGCTTTAATTCATTTGAAAGCTTGTCTCTTAGTCTTGTCCATCCAAATTGGAAGTCCCAAAAACCAGTTTTATTTGTTATTATCTATCGTCCACCTGGTCGTTACTGTGAGTTTCTCTGTGAATTTTCAGACCTTTTGTCTGACTTAGTGCTTAGCTCAGATAAGATAATTATAGTGGGCGATTTTAACATCCACACAGATGCTGAGAATGACAGCCTCAACACTGCATTTAATCTATTATTAGACTCTATTGGCTTTGCTCAAAAAGTAAATGAGTCCACCCACCACTTTAATCATATCTTAGATCTTGTTCTGACTTATGGTATGGAAATAGAAGACTTAACAGTATTCCCTGAAAACTCCCTTCTGTCTGATCATTTCTTAATAACATTTACATTTACTCTGATGGACTACCCAGCAGTAGGGAATAAGTTTCATTACACTAGAAGTCTTTCAGAAAGCGCTGTAACTAGGTTTAAGGATATGATTCCTTCTTTATGTTCTCTAATGCCATATAACAACACAGTGCAGAGTAGCTACCTAAACTCTGTAAGGGAGATAGAGTATCTCGTCAATAGTTTTACATCCTCATTGAAGACAACTTTGGATGCTGTAGCTCCTCTGAAAAAGAGAGCTCTAAATCAGAAGTGTCTGACTCCGTGGTATAACTCACAAACTCGTAGCTTAAAGCAGATAACCCGTAAGTTGGAGAGGAAATGGCGTCTCACTAATTTAGAAGATCTTCACTTAGCCTGGAAAACGAGTCTGTTGCTCTATAAAAAAAGCCCTCCGTAAAGCTAGGACATCTTTCTACTCATCACTAATTGAAGAAAATAAGAACAACCCCAGGTTTCTTTTCAGCACTGTAGCCAGGCTGACAAAGAGTCAGAGCTCTATTGAGCTGAGTATTCCATTAACTTTAACTAGTAATGACTTCATGACTTTCTTTGCTAACAAAATTTTAACTATTAGAGAAAAAATTACTCATAACCATCCCAAAGACGTATCGTTATCTTTGGCTGCTTTCAGTGATGCCGGTATTTGGTTAGACTCTTTCTCTCCGATTGTTCTGTCTGAGTTATTTTCATTAGTTACTTCATCCAAACCATCAACATGTTTATTAGACCCCATTCCTACCAGGCTGCTCAAGGAAGCCCTACCATTATTTAATGCTTCGATCTTAAATATGATCAATCTATCTTTGTTAGTTGGCTATGTACCACAGGCTTTTAAGGTGGCAGTAATTAAACCATTACTTAAAAAGCCATCACTTGACCCAGCTATCTTAGCTAATTATAGGCCAATCTCCAACCTTCCTTTTCTCTCAAAAATTCTTGAAAGGGTAGTTGTAAAACAGCTAACTGATCATCTGCAGAGGAATGGTCTATTTGAAGAGTTTCAGTCAGGTTTTAGAATTCATCATAGTACAGAAACAGCATTAGTGAAGGTTACAAATGATCTTCTTATGGCCTCGGACAGTGGACTCATCTCTGTGCTTGTTCTGTTAGACCTCAGTGCTGCTTTTGATACTGTTGACCATAAAATTTTATTACAGAGATTAGAGCATGCCATAGGTATTAAAGGCACTGCGCTGCGGTGGTTTGAATCATATTTGTCTAATAGATTACAATTTGTTCATGTAAATGGGGAATCTTCTTCACAGACTAAAGTTAATTATGGAGTTCCACAAGGTTCTGTGCTAGGACCAATTTTATTCACTTTATATATGCTTCCCTTAGGCAGTATTATTAGACGGTATTGCTTAAATTTTCATTGTTACGCAGATGATACCCAGCTTTATCTATCCATGAAGCCAGAGGACACACACCAATTAGCTAAACTGCAGGATTGTCTTACAGACATAAAGACATGGATGACCTCTAATTTCCTGCTTTTAAACTCAGATAAAACTGGTGTCTAACCAGATCCTTACTCTGGATGGCATTACCCTGACCTCTAGTAATACTGTGAGAAATCTTGGAGTCATTTTTGATCAGGATATGTCATTCAAAGCGCATATTAAACAAATATGTAGGACTGCTTTTTTGCATTTACGCAATATCTCTAAAATTAGAAAGGTCTTGTCTCAGAGTGATGCTGAAAAACTAATTCATGCATTTATTTCCTCTAGGCTGGACTATTGTAATTCATTATTATCAGGTTATCCTAAAAGTTCCCTAAAAAGCCTTCAGTTAATTCAAAATGCTGCAGCTAGAGTACTGACGGGGACTGGAAGGAGAGAGCATATCTCACCCATATTGGCCTCTCTTCATTGGCTTCCTGTTAATTCTAGAATAGAATTTAAAATTCTTCTTCTTACTTATAAGGTTTTGAATAATCAGGTCCCATCTTATCTTAGGGACCTCGTAGTACCATATCACCCCAATAGAGCGCTTCGCTCTCAGACTGCAGGCTTACTTGTAGTTCCTAGGGTTTGTAAGAGTAGAATGGGAGGCAGAGCCTTCAGCTTTCAGGCTCCTCTCCTGTGGAACCAGCTCCCAATTCAGATCAGGGAGACAGACACCCTCTCTACTTTTAAGATTAGGCTTAAAACTTTCCTTTTTGCTAAAGCTTATAGTTAGGGCTGGATCAGGTGACCCTGAACCATCCCTTAGTTATGCTGCTATAGACGTAGACTGCTGGGGGGTTCCCATGATGCACTGTTTCTTTCTCTTTTTGCTCTGTATGCACCACTCTGCATTTAATCATTAGTGATCGATCTCTGCTCCCCTCCACAGCATGTCTTTTTCCTGGTTCTCTCCCTCAGCCCCAACCAGTCCCAGCAGAAGACTGCCCCTCCCTGAGCCTGGTTCTGCTGGAGGTTTCTTCCTGTTAAAAGGGAGTTTTTCCTTCCCACTGTAGCCAAGTGCTTGCTCACAGGGGGTCGTTTTGACCGTTGGGGTTTTACATAATTATTGTATGGCCTTGCCTTACAATATAAAGCGCCTTGGGGCAACTGTTTGTTGTGATTTGGCGCTATATAAAAAAATTGATTGATTGATTGATTCTTAATTATTGTTTTTTTTTTTTGTTTTTGAGTGGGTATGCATCTATTTATTTATTTATTTATTTATTAACTAACAGTATAACACCTTTAATATTTGTCTTATTTAAACAAGAGTTGAACCTTGACTAATTTTCTTTGTCCAGTCTGTTTTAAGAATAAAATCTGGATGAAAACTTTTTTAAATCATAGCTTTTCCACACTTTCATGTTACATCAACATGAACCTGTGTCCTGAAGGTGATCATTAGCTGCTTTAATGAGCGTTTTGCGCTAATGTCTATTGTTCACAGAAATGATCATTTGTAAACTGTACAGTTTTTAAACAGGTCCATGAAAACTATTAACTTTTGTTTTCATGTGAAAGAGTAAAGCCCCCCCACACACACACACGCACACTCTCATCTCCCCTCTCTCTTTGTTTAGCTCAAAGTCAGGATCACAGACTTACTTGTTTGTCTCCTTTTTGGAAACACAAAGCCTTTAATATGCCAAATAAATCGTTAATTTATGAATGTAACAGCAGCTACAGACACAGGAGGAGCTCTGGATTATTTAATGAAGGATTCAGATGATGTTTTTTTTTTTTTTTTCTTTTTCTTTACGCGACTCTGAACTGAAACTCGACACAGAGACCTGCAGCAGGAGAAGGAAGCTCTCTCAGCTGCCATTCACAATGCAGAAAACTAAAGTTGCTGACTGGTGATCTCTTTTTAAAAATGTATGCCTGGAGGCAGAACTCGGCTACATCCACTGCTGGAAAAATTAACTGGCATATCGGCCACTATTAATGGCTGATACCAATAGCCCGAAATGCTGAATATCGGGGCCCATCATCAGTTGGCCCCTAATATGAACATGAACTATGCTGTGAAATTAACATATATTTTGACCTTGTTGCTCCGTAAGCTTTTTAAATATGAATTCTGTTTTTAAACCATATATACAGTGGTTTGCAAAAGTATTTCACACTTTTTAATTTGTTTATGGCATTTCAAATACAAAAAGTAAATCAGGCTTCTCAATATAAAAATTTCTAAAATGATCTTCCTTAGACTCAAACTGAAAGTAAATCTCTACCACTTGATATAAATTAATTAAAAATATAAAAGCCAAGATGATGGGTTGTGTAAGTAATCAGCCCCTTTGGTATAATACCTGTAAATAATCAGTTGAATTGCCAGTTTTCTTCAGACAAGTCAGGGGATGGATACATGAACATTTCCAAGTCACTGAATATGTCTTGAACTTTATTTACATCATTTACATCTTGTAAATGTCTTGCTCTAGATTTGTTAATGATTCAGTTGAAGTCCTGCACACTGTTTTCTGCTTGCTGTCCCAGACTTTCCTTTTCTAGATGTCAAGGTCACGGTTGTTTTGTGGGAGTTTGCATGCAATCTGGGGAGGAGGAGGAGGAGGATGGGGGCATTGCAAGTGTGAACACAACAAATGACCCAAATGGAATGTGGGCGTTTTTATCCAGACCAGACCCGAAAACCTTCTGGGGATTGCAGTGGAATCATTAATGGTCACAGGAGGAGGTGTTTAATATCTTAGGGCACTCTTAATATCATCCACAGGAGTTGTAGTGTATGGCCTTGTGACAAGTCTGGGCTGTAAGGAACTCAGAAATTGGGCTGTGGTGTCATTGACAACAGATAGGGACACAATTATTTGAGGAATCTGAGCAAGTGACACTGTCTGTAGTCTCGGGAGCCTTGGCATTCTGACAGAGGAATGGAAGCACTGCATAATTCCAAAGCAACACCTCCTCCCATCACTGTCATGACAAGTGATGACTCATTTCTGACATATTGTTGAACTGTCGTCTTAGCCTGAAAACTCTTGAGCAGTTGTTTAAGGCTGGCATTCTGTTGAATATATCTGCCAGTGTTCTTTTACTGGCAGTCTGATTCATGTTTCTGGTACCTTGGCTTTTGAGATCGAACGACACATGGGAAACACACGTAGTGATGTGGCATCTGTCAGGCTGCTTACAGAGGAGTCAAAGCATTGCATTCTTTCTAACCTACATGCTGTCCCACCACAGTCATGGCTTTTGATGACTCAATTCTGACAGATGCCTCTGTTAAAAACCGGTCCATTGGGACAGCTACTTTGAGCAGTTGTGCAACACTGACCTTCCTGCCGGTGGCTGATCCTCCAGTTACTTAGGAACCACCAAGTATCAGTGAGGTTACAAAGGCTGTGAAACGACTGAGGGCAGGGCAAGCTCCAGGGATCCAGACAGATATCATTGCTATGGACTGCAAGAAAGGACTCGTCATCACACTCTGGAAGGACAGGGGATTGCAGCAGTTCCATTGGTATTACCCTGCTGTCTGTGCTGGGAAATGTGATTCTGAACAGGATTCAGTTACTTCCTATTCAGTGACAGGAGTAGTTTAGCTTTGCAGCCAAGATGTCAACCATTGACTTTATTGTGTTTTTGACAATACACATTGAATGGACCCCAGTGGGTGCATGGACCAGCTGTCTGTCTACCGGTTACCATCCAGAACCTGGGCAATTCTTTGGTGTGATGAATGTGGCAATGTGTGGCACAGGCACATGCTGTCAGATCTGTCCTGACTTAACAAGTTGTTGGATGTCATAGCTGGGCTACAGATATTGTTTGTTCTGTACGGAGTGGAAGCAGTGTGTCACCTTGCCTTCCCGAATAAGGTGAATAGCATGATGAATTAGGTTTATTGATTTTGTTTTGTTTTTGGTGCACTGCTGTTTGCGTGTTTGTGTTTTTAAAATTTAGTTCAGTGATTAATTTATATTTTGTATTTATCATGAATATATGTATATTTTTTATATACATATGTATACATTTTTATTTTTTGCTTAAAGGGGTGGGTGTTTATAAGCTTTTGCTTCTGCCTACACCTTTTCAGGCACATGGGTATGTTGTTAAATTGTTTTCTTTATGAGTTTTCTTTGCTAGTTTGAAAATAAATCAAGTTGATCATCTTGTAAATTTTCACAAATCATGATAATTGAGCCAGGCTATCACAGTCACGGGTTAAACAGCTGTACAGTGTAAGCCTATGGCGCAAGCTAAAAGCCTCAAAGTAAATGTCATCAGAATTCTCAAGTAGCATGGAGAGGAATCCCACATGGGTCCATATGTGCTTGCTTTACTTCACTTAATGTAAAGAAAGTTTTAAAAACCACTGATTATACAGGCATTGACTTATCTTCACCTTTTCCCCATTTGGTGATGCCGCTTTCCACTAAATCCATACAGTTGGATTGTTGATGACGGCTTTGTTCTTCTGTTTAGAGCAGGAATGAGCCCTGACGGGGGTTCTGCTTTTAAAAACATAGTCGGTTTATTAGTGCCCCAAAATGAAATGTGAAGCAGTAAGTGATTACACAAATGCATATACAGTGAGGCAAATAAGTATTTGATTCACTGTATTTTTGCAAATTTTCCCACCTACAGAGAATGGAGAGGTCTGTAATTTTTATTGTAGGTACACTTCAACTGTGAGACTTCCAATTGCATGGAATAAGTGTTTCATCACCTACCAACTAGCAAGAATTATTTTTCATTTTATTGTTTACTTGATGAGGACAATGCACATTAACAAACACTTTGTACATTTTCATGACAAGTGTAAATATGCCAGAGCTAAAAGCTAAAATTCTGGCTCTCAGACCTGTTAGTTTGTCTTTAAGAAGCCTTGCACTCTTTACCTGTATTAATTGCACCTGTTTGAACTCGTTACCTTTATAAAAGACACCTGTTCACACACTCGATCAGTCACACTCCAACCTATCCACCATGGCCAAGACCAAAGAGCTGTCTAAGAACACCAGGATCAATATTGTAGACCTGCACAAGACTGGGATGGACTACAAGACAACAGGCAAGCAGCTTGGTGAGAAGACAACAACTGTTGCCGTAATTATTAGAAAATGGAAGAAACACAAGATGACTGTCAATCTTCCTCGCTCTCGATAATGCAAAATCTCTCCTCGTGGGGTAAGGATGATTCTGAGAAAGCCCAGAACTACACGGGATGACCTGGTCAGTGACCTGAAGAGAGCTCAGACCACAGTCACAAAGATTACATTAGTAACACACTACGCCATCATGGTTTAAAATCCTGCAGGGCAGCAAGGTCCCTCTGCTCAAGCCAGCACATGTCCAGGCCCGTTTGAAGTTCACCAGTGACCATCTGGATGATCCAGAGGAGGCATGGGAGAAGGTCATGTGGTCAGATGAGACCAAAATAGAGCTTTTTGGAATCAACTCCACTCACCATGTTTGGAGGATGAGAACACCCCCAAGAACACCGTTCCAACCGAGAAGCATGGGGGTGGAAACATCATATTTGGGGGTGCTTTTCAGCAAAGGGGACAGGACGACTGCACCGTATTGAAGGGAGGATGGATGGGTGGGGTCATGACAATGACCCTGAAACACACAGCCAGGGCAACTAAGGAGTGGCTCTGTAGGAAGCATTTCAAGGTCCTGGAGTGGTCTCGCCAGTCTCCAGACCTGAAGTCAACAGAAAATCTTTGGAGGGAGCTGAAACTCAAAACCTGAAAGATCTGGAGAAGATCTGTATGGAGGAGTGGACCAAAATCCCTGCTGCAGTGTGTAAAAACTTGGTCATGAACTACAGGAAACATCTGACCTCTATAATTGCAAACAAATGTTTCTGTACCAAATATTAAGGTCTGTTTTTCTGTTGTATCAAATACTTATTTCATGCAATAAAATGCAAATTAATTATTTAAAAATCATTCAATGTGATTTTCTGACTTTTTCTTTTAGATTCTGTCTCTCACAGTTGAAGTGTACCTACAATAAAAATTAAAGACCTCTCCATTCTTTTTAGGTGGGAAAACTTGCAAACCCGACAGTGGATCAAATACTTATTTGACTCACTGAATAGACATGGACAATTTCACAAATGTCACAAAAACATGTTGATTTTTCAGTAAATCCCCTATTGAAATGCGTATTGACGTAATCTACAATTTAAAAACTTGTGTTTTTTAAAATCATGCCCCACGCCTGTCCAGATGTACTCAGGTCTCCCACTTCTGGTAAGACTGGGACTTTGGCTCCCTGCCTGATTGACCTGATACTCTCTGTCCCTGCCCTCTTGTTCAAACCTCACATCTGGTTCGTAGTGTTTTTCTGTCATTGTCCAGTCTTCTGTGTGACACAGTGACTCAGAGGTTTTAGTCACTTTCTTACTGTGGACACTTGTTACTGAGCTGCTGATCCACCTTCAGATCTTCATTTTTCTTTAGTAATTTTTTTTCTTTCTATTTCCTGACTTTCCCTCCTGTGTTGTTTTTTTCATGAACTTCTGTCATCATTTCATGTATCATATATTATAGTTTTTGTCTCAGGATTGTACTTTTTCCTCTTTCCTGTCAGCATGCTGCACTGACCTATGATACATGTAGACTTTGGATGGATTAAAAGAAGTTAAACTGTTGTTTTCATTTAGATTCACTGGTAACATGAATTCGTGTGCATCCACTCAGCTGTGTTAAACAGGGATTTTCTTACCTGTTGATGTTTGTTTCAGTCCGTCTCTGAGGATTTTTCTTCTTCTTTTTCTCTTCCGTTGTTTCTTTCAGGGACCATTGTAAGTGTGGGAGACCCCAAGAAGAAATATACACGCTTCGAGAAGATCGGGCAAGGGTGAGTCGACAGAAATGTTCCCACCTCCCCCCATGAAAACAGTGTTTCATGCTTGCAAAGCGTTTGTCACAGTTTAGTTTAGAGCAGTCAAGTGCTTGATTACTAACAGTATTATAAAACTACCTATACGTTACGTTATTCGCTCTAATTTAAAGTTTTCAAGCCTTGAAGAGGAAATTGGATAAACACAACAAACATACAACATACATGGGAGTGAAATATCAAACTCACCAGATCAGGATGCAGGTCATATTTGAAAAACAGTAAAAAAAAAAAAAAATAAAAAAAATAAAAAAACACACATTTGTGTAACACTGAAAATAAAGAGAGCAGCGTTAAAAATTTGAATAAATGTAGCTTAAGATAAAAGTGCTGATACAATGGGTGTCCTTGAAAACAGGCAGACCATGTTCATTCAAAGTGCTCTTTTCATTTAGTTCATGTATTGCCAACCTCTGGTGCTGGAGAGAAGGATGGGGGGGGCATTCTAATGGAACTCCTAGTTCTGATAATAGGGGGGAGGTATAGAAAACTCTGGTGGATCTTGCATATGGATGCTGTAGATCATTATTCCATATGGCAAGAGTGCAAAGAGGTGGTGGGACGGATGGGAAGAGTCAGACATGTTGTTGGCTTTTCTGGCACAGCAGCCTGTGTAGATGTTTCAGATCTTCTCGGCTATTCTCACTGTTCTCTGCAGTAACTTGCTTTCAGCAGCTGCACAGTTCTACCATAAAGAGACGGGAGACAAGAAAAAGTTAAAAGATTTTAAACCATAGTGATGTCCAGAATGTTAGACCAGTTTTGGTGGAGATCCCCGTCATGACGAAGTGTTGGGGTGTATAGTTCTCTGATCCTGTCATCAGAAGAAAGCAGAAGCAGAGCATCAGACAGGGACTGCCTATTAGCAGTGGGGTAGAGGAGGTAGCATCCAGGTCAGTGACTGCAAACAGCAGAGATGTATGACAGGACTAACTTTGACTTTTTTTTTTTTTTTTTGTAGAATGCTCAGGCTTTTTATTTTATTTATTTATTTATTTATTTTTTTGTCATGGCTTGATGTCTGAAAGGGTTAGCAACTCCTTCCTTTTACAGATTACAGCTGTTATCGATTACAAGAATTTGAATGGAATGTTTGAAATCTACATCTACAACCTTGCACTGCACTACATTTCCTGTACCAGATAGTGATGCAGTGTGGCAGGATGCTCTCCATGTTTCCTCTGTGAACAGGTTTCATGATGGATGGATCGAGGGAGTTTACTTTTCTCAATCTCTGTATTTTTTTTTTCAGCCACATAAGCCAATAAACTCCTTTAGAGTTGTCTTGGTGGCTTCCGTCACTAGTGTCTTCTTGCATGCTCAGTCAGTTTTTGAGGATGGCCTGCTGTGGCCATATTTATCACACTGTGTCACACTCTTTGTATTTCTCAGTCTTTGGTTTAGCTCTGATGGATATTCAGCTGCTTGAGATGACGTGTGTGCTGATTTGGCACAGTGCAGATGAGGTTGGAGTCGTTTTTGTATTCGTGACTTGTTCAAACCACCTGGTTGTAAAAATGGTAATTTAGCTCTGTTATAATAACAGGTCAGGTTGTGCATGCAAGTCCCCCCCCCCCCCCCCCCCCCCCCCCCCCCACACACACACACACACACACACACACCACAGGGAGTACACCATAGAAAAATAGAAACTGGGCTAAAACTTAGCTCATGCTACATTTTTAATGTGAGACAGTAATCCTGACATGGTGTAAAGTTTGGATCTGCTGTGTTGTGTCTTTTCAGGGCGTCTGGGACTGTGTACACAGCCATTGATGTTGCTACAGGACAGGAGGTAGGTGTCCGACACATCCTCTCGTATTCTGTTTCTTTCCATTATGTATGGTCTGTCATCTTGGCTGTTTTATATTTCTGAGGATTAACTCCAAAGCTAACAGGATGTCTCATTAAACCTGAATGATAATGGTATGAATTTTATTGTGAAGACAGTAGAAATTTTTTAAAATGTGATCCGTCCTTGTTGACATCTTTGTGTGATATGTTTATAGATATTAGAAGCATTAAAGTCTGCATTTTGACTGAAAACCTTATGTAACAGCTTTTTATAGTAAAATTTAAACCTTAAGGACATAATAAAATAAGTTACCTGTGACATATTTCAAGTGACAGTTTTCTTATTTGATGGAAGTGTAGCACAGATCACTTTGGTGTGACTGAATGAATCCACACTTTAGTGTAAATAATCAGAAAACCAAAAGTAACTGTATTCTGTCACAGAAATAATGACAGTAATCTGACAGGTGTAATCTCTGTTTCTCCTCTCAGGTTGCCATTAAACAGATGAATCTGCAGCAGCAGCCGAAGAAGGAACTGATCATCAATGAGATTCTGGTGATGAGGGAAAACAAGAACCCAAACATTGTCAACTATCTGGACAGGTTTGACACCCACAGCTTGCATAGAGATTCCCTGTTCCTGGGTTTTTTGTTTGTCCCCTTCTGCTATGTATATTTTATTATTGCATATTTATAAAGAGAAACAGACAATTTGACAGACACGATCCTCCTCATGTTCTGTTAGTAACTCATAATGCAGGTGTATTTGCAAGTGCATTGGTGTTTCTACATGTTTTTACAAAGAAGAGTTATTAAGGGGTTTTTGTATTATTTTTTTATTGTATTTCATGGTCCTGTTATGGATCGCTGTGTGCAGATTGTACAACCCCAATTCCAGTGAAGTTGGGACATTGTGTCAATGTAAATAAAAACAGAATACAATGATTTGCAAATCCTCTTCAACCTATATTCAGTTGAATACACCACAAAGACAAGATATTTAATTTTCAAACTGATAAACTTTATTGTTTTTGTGCAAATATTTGCTCATTTTGAAATGGATGCGTGAAACACGTTTCAAAAAAGCTGGGACAGTGGTATGTTTACCACTGTGTTACGTCACCTTTCCTTCTAACAACACTCAATAACCGTATTTGTGAAGACTGCAGAGCATGTTATCTTGAAGAAACACACATTTGGTATGTTGAGTCATTCCACTGAAGGGTCATGGTGACAATTTTGTACCACCATCATAGTGGTTGTGGACTGGAGATGCATTTTCCTTTACAGTGGCATTCAATGTGGCCACACTGCTTCCTTCAGTACATCCATAGCAGATTAAATCATAATATGCAGTGGTGGGCACAGATAATCAAAAAATTAACTTCGATAACAGTTCAAGTATCTTATGGTCACGTCTCTGCTCTCCGGAGTTACGATCGTGGCTCTCTTTTTGCCATAAAAGAGTCGATGGAGTCCTTTTTTAGTGACTGGGGGAAGTACAGTCAGACTTTTCCTCCACCGTTTATCTTTCCACCAGACTCACCTGAGTGCTTGCTGCTGTTTCGAGCTCTGGGCAGGAGGAAGAGGTGGATGAAGCGAGGCGTTCAATCCGGCGTCCAAGTGAGGCACAGACGGGTTTTGCGCCTGTGGACCGCCATGCTGGATCACCGGTGTTTACGGGCGATTCCGCTCCTTGAGGCACGCTGTGGTGTCGGTGTGTCCTCGTCGCCGTCTGCCGGGGTCTTCGCGGCCGGTGTTCCGGAGCCGGTGGGATGCTGGAGTTGGGACTGCTGGAGAGTTTCGCCTTCGTGTCTTTCAGTGTCTGCACCTGTCGGCCGGCGTGTGGCTTCCAGACGTGACTGGAGACCAAGACGTGACTGTCTTCGTCCAATCCTGCTGTGCCCGGCCGATGTGAAGACTGTGACATCACCCTCGTCTCGGATGGGTCTGTTGAATGTCCGCTCAATTGCAAACAAATCTTTTTCCCTGAATTAACTTTTTATCAGGCATAACTTGGATTTTTTGTTCCTTACTGAGACATGGCAGAGAGAAGTGGAGTTTATTAATTTAAATTAACTCTGTCCTGATGGATGCTCTGTTTTGGGATGCCCCGCCCCTCTCATCAAGGAGGAGGTCTTGCGGTGGTCTTCAGGAACAGTTTCACTTGCAAAGTGATGAACACTCAAACCTTCCCCACCTTTGAGTCACAGGTGTTTAAAGTTGGTTCTGCTGACTCTTTTTATTGTGTGCTGATTTGTCGCCCTCCTGGACATGCTGCTGTCTTTTTAAAGGACTTTAGTGACTTTTTATCACCAATAATAAAGTTGGAAAACGTTTTAATTATTTGTGATTTTAATATTCATGTTGATGACAGCACTTCTTCCACTGCAACGGAACTTTTAGCATTGACTGAGACTTTTAATTTTGAGCAGCATGTTTCTGGTCCCACACATCAGAAAGGTCACACTCTGGACTTGGTTTTCTCTCTTGGCCTTAATGTTGCCAACCTCTGTATAGAGGATGTTCACATGAGCGACCATTGGTGTGTTTTATTTGATTTTTCTTTCACTCCTGAGCCTGTGCGCATTATCACTGAGAACACTGCAGCTGGTTTCTCAGCCAGGTTTGACTCTAAGCTGTTCATGGAGTGTCATAATGTGGACAGTTTTCTTCACACTTTCAACAGTCATTGTGAATCCATTTTGGATGAGGTCGCACCTTTTAAATCCAACTTGGTGACTAAGAAGACCATAAATCCTTGGCTTAATGACTGTATCTGAGATTTGAAGCGACTATGTCTGAAAATTGAGCGTTTGTGGAAGTCTTCTAAATTTGAGGTCCATAGGTTCCACCTCAGGGAACTTATGTCCTCTTTAAATGAAATTATAAAAAATGTCAGATCTGAATATTTTTGTCAGCTTATCTTAAATAAGAAAAAACCCCAGGTGCTGTTTGACACTATCAGCTCTATTGTGTGTCCTGTTGCTCCATTAACACCTGTATCCTGCAAAGCTGACAGCAATGGTTTTCTTAAGTTTTTTGTCTGCAAAATTCAGGACATCAAAGCTAATCTCCCATTGCACACATACGGTGTCCCTGATGTTGTTGAGCCTCTCCTCGTACATGGTCCTTTTTTAATCCTGTAACACAGGCTGATATATCTCAGCTTTGATAACCAGGATGAAGCCCTCTGTGTGTCCTTCTGATGTTCTACCGTGTAGACTCCTTGTTAATGTTTTTGATGTCATTGGCCCCTAGGTTACCAAGTTGATAAATGTCTCCCTGTCTTCTGGTGTATTCCCCAGCTTTTTTAAACATGCATTTGTGGAACCACTTCTCAAAAAGTCTAATCTTGACCCTTCTGATCTAAAAACGTCCAACCTATCTCCAAACTTCCATTCCTGTCCAAAGTCTTGAAGAAGGTGGTTTATGATCAGCTAATTTCCTTCTTAGTGACTTCCAACATGATTGACACCTATCAGTCTGGTTTCCGCAGGCATCACTCTACGGAAACCACCCTACTCAAAGTATCTAGTGATATTTTGATGTCTGTGTATTGTGGAAAATACACCGTTCTAGTCCTATTAGACCTCTCCTCCGCATTTGACACTGTCCATCATAAGGGCCCTGGCCCCCTTGCTTGCCTCTACTGGTGGTTGGCTCTCACTGCGGTATTGTATCACTTCCTGTTCCGGAGCACAGCGGTGTTTTTCTGTATCTGTTAGCTGTTTAATCTGCGTAGTTAGATTGATCTAGTTATCTAGATTACGATTTGTTTCCCAGTGTAATCTTTACGTGCCTTAACTAAAGCACTCCTTCTGCTGAATCACCTCTAAATTATTTACACATTATTCACTTTGCGTGTTTTTAGGAATCCGCTAGCTTAGCGTAGCTACTAGCTCTTAGCCGATTTAGCATGGCGGCTTCTCCTGTCTCTCCCGCACTTTTCTGCTCTGGGTGTGAAATGTTTATTTATTCCTCGGCCTCCTTTAGCAGTAACGGTACTTGTAATAAGTGTAGCTTATTCGTAGCTTTGGAGGCCAGGCTGGGCGAATTGGAGACTCGGCTCCGCACCGTGGAAAATTCTACAGCTAGCCAGGCCCCTGTAGTCGGTGCGGACCAAGGTAGCTTAGCCGCCGTTAGTTACCCCCTGGCAGATCCCGAGCAGCCGGGAAAGCAGGCCGACTGGGTGACTGTGAGGAGGAAGCGTAGCCCTAAACAGAAGCCCCGTGTACACCGCCAACCCGTTCACATCTCTAACCGTTTTTCCCCACTCGACGACACACCTGCCGAGGATCAAACTCTGGTTATTGGCGACTCTGTTTTGCGAAATGTGAAGTTAGCGACACCAGCAACCATAGTCAATTGTCTTCCGGGGGCCAGAGCAGGCGACATTGAAGGAAATTTGAAACTGCTGGCTAAGGCTAAGCGTAAATTTGGTAAGATTGTAATTCACGTCGGCAGTAATGACACCCGGTTACGCCAATCGGAGGTCACTAAAATTAACATTAAATCGGTGTGTAACTTTGCAAAAACAATGTCGGACTCTGTAGTTTTCTCTGGGCCCCTCCCCAATCGGACCGGGAGTGACATGTTTAGCCGCATGTTCTCCTTGAATTGCTGGCTGTCTGAGTGGTGTCCAAAAAATGAGGTGGGCTTCATAGATAATTGGCAAAGCTTCTGGGGAAAACCTGGTCTTGTTAGGAGAGACGGCATCCATCCCACTTTGGATGGAGCAGCTCTCATTTCTAGAAATCTGGCCAATTTTCTTAAATCCTCCAAACTGTGACTATCCAGGGTTGGGACCAGGAAGCAGAGTTGTAGTCTTACACACCTCTCTGCAGCTTCTCTCCCCCTGCCATCCCCTCATTACCCCATCCCCATAGAGACGGTGCCTGCTCCCAGACTACCAATAACCAGCAAAAATCTATTTAAGCATAAAAATTCAAAAAGAAAAAATAATATAGCACCTTCAACTGCACCACAGACTAAAACAGTTAAATGTGGTCTATTAAACATTAGGTCTCTCTCTTCTAAGTCCCTGTTGGTAAATGATATAATAATTGATCAACATATTGATTTATTCTGCCTTACAGAAACCTGGTTACAGCAGGATGAATATGTTAGTTTAAATGAGTCAACACCCCCGAGTCACACTAACTGTCAGAATGCTCGTAGCACGGGCCGGGGCGGAGGATTAGCAGCAATCTTCCATTCCAGCTTATTAATTAATCAAAAACCCAGACAGAGCTTTAATTCATTTGAAAGCTTGACTTAGTCTTGTCCATCCAAATTGGAAGTCCCAAAAACCAATTTCATTTGTTATTGTCTATCGTCCACCTGGTCGTTACTGTGAGTTTCTCTGTGAATTTTCAGACCTTTTGTCTGACTTAGTGCTTAGCTCAGATAAGATAATTATAGTGGGCGATTTTAACATCCACACAGATGCTGAGAATGACAGCCTCAACACTGCATTTAATCTATTATTAGACTCTATTGGCTTTGCTCAAAAAGTAAATGAGTCCACCCACCACTTTAATCATATCTTAGATCTTGTTCTGACTTATGGTATGGAAATAGAAGACTTAACAGTATTCCCTGAAAACTCCCTTCTGTCTGATCATTTCTTAATAACATTTACATTTACTCTGATGGACTACCCAGCAGTGGGGAATAAGTTTCATTACACTAGAAGTCTTTCAGAAAGCGCTGTAACTAGGTTTAAGGATATGATTCCTTCTTTATGTTCTCTAATGCCATATACCAACACAGTGCAGAGTAGCTACCTAAACTCTGTAAGTGAGATAGAGTATCTCGTCAATAGTTTTACATCCTCATTGAAGACAACTTTGGATGCTGTAGCTCCTCTAAAAAAGAGAGCTTTAAATCAGAAGTGCCTGACTCCGTGGTATAACTCACAAACTCGTAGCTTAAAGCAGATAACCCGTAGGTTGGAGAGGAAATGGCGTCTCACTAATTTAGAAGATCTTCACTTAGCCTGGAAAAAGAGTCTGTTGCTCTATAAAAAAGCCCTCCGTAAAGCTAGGACATCTTTCTACTCATCACTAATTGAAGAAAATAAGAACAACCCCAGGTTTCTTTTCAGCACTGTAGCCAGGCTGACAGAGTCAGAGCTCTATTGAGCTGAGTATTCCATTAACTTTAACTAGTAATGACTTCATGACTTTCTTTGCTAACAAAACTTTAACTATTAGAGAAGAAATTACTCATAATCATCCCAAAGACGTATCATTATCTTTGGCTGCTTTCAGTGATGCCGGTATTTGGTTAGACTCTTTCTCTCCGATTGTTCTGTCTGAGTTATTTTCTGTTGACCATAAAATTTTATTACAGAGATTAGAGCATGCCATAGGTATTAAAGGCACTGCGCTGCGGTGGTTTGAATCATATTTGTCTAATAGATTACAATTTGTTCATGTAAATGGGGAATCTTCTTCACAGACTAAAGTTAATTATGGAGTTCCACAAGGTTCTGTGCTAGGACCAATTTTATTCACTTTATACATGCTTCCCTTAGGCAGTATTATTAGACGGTATTGCTTAAATTTTCATTGTTACGCAGATGATACCCAGCTTTATCTATCCATGAAGCCAGAGGACACACACCAATTAGCTAAACTGCAGGATTGTCTTACAGACATAAAGACATGGATGACCTCTAATTTCCTGCTTTTAAACTCAGATAAAACTGAAGTTATTGTACTTGGCCCCACAAATCTTAGAAACATGGTGTCTAACCAGATCCTTACTCTGGATGGCATTACCCTGACCTCTAGTAATACTGTGAGAAATCTTGGAGTCATTTTTGATCAGGATATGTCATTCAAAGCGCATATTAAACAAATATGTAGGACTGCTTTTTTGCATTTACGTAATGTCTCTAAAATCAGAAAGGTCTTGTCTCAGAGTGATGCTGAAAAACTAATTCATGCATTTATTTCCTCTAGGCTGGACTATTATAATTCATTATTATCAGGTTGTCCTAAAAGTTCCCTAAAAAGCCTTCAGTTAATTCAAAATGCTGCAGCTAGAGTACTGACAGGGACTAGAAGGAGAGAGCATATCTCACCCATATTGGCCTCTCTTCATTGGCTTCCTGTTAATTCTAGAATAGAATTTAAAATTCTTCTTCTTACTTATAAGGTTTTGAATAATCAGGTCCCATCTTATCTTAGGGACCTCGTAGTACCATATCACCCCAATAGAGCGCTTCGCTCTCAGACTGTAGGCTTACTTGTAGTTCCTAGGGTTTGTAAGAGTAGAATGGGAGGCAGAGCCTTCAGCTTTCAGGCTCCTCTCCTGTGGAACCAGCTCCCAATTCAGATCAGGGAGACAGACACCCTCTCTGCTTTTAGTTCTGCTGGAGGTTTCTTCCTGTTAAAAGGGAGTTTTTCCTTCCCACTGTAGCCAAGTGCTTGCTCACAGGGGTCGTTTTGACCGTTGGGGTTTTACATAATTATTGTATGGCCTTGCCTTACAATATAAAGCGCCTTGGGGCTACTGTTTGTTGTGATTTGGCGCTATATAAAAAAATTGATTGAGTGATTGATTGATTGATTTATTTGCTGATGACATCCAAATTTACTGCTCATTTAAAGCTCCTGAGATCCAGAAATTGGACTCTCTACTGAACTGCCTTGAGAAAATAAAACAATGGCTTGGTGCAAATTCAGTGCAATTAAATTCGGATAAAACCGAGGAGGTGGTGGTTGCCCCCGATGATGTCATTCCGGGGATTAAACAGTATTTAGGTCTTTTGAGCTCATCTGCAAAATCTAACCTGAGAAACCTAGGTGTTACCTTTGTTTAAGAAATGTCATTTGAGCATCATTCCAAGCAGCTAACCAAAAACTGTTTCTACCAGTTGAGGAAGATTTCCATACTCAGATCAATTGTTTCAAAAGATGATCTTGAGTTGATTATTCATGCCTTTGTATCTTCTCGTTTGGACTACTGCAACAGTTTGTTTTCCTGTCTGAACAAAAAGGAGCTGTCGCGTCTGCAGCAGGTCCAAAATTCTGCAGCAAGGTTCCTGTCTCACTCAAGCAGAAGGTCTCATATCTCTCCTATTTTAAAGTCTCTTCATTGGCTCCCAGTATCGTTGTTTCCATTTTAAGATTCTAGTGTTGACTTTTAGAGCTTTGCATGGCCAAGCTCCCTCCTACATTAGAGACCTGTTATGTCCCTACGCTCCCGCTCAGAGCCTGAGGTCAGTGGATCAGAACATTCTGAGGGTCCCTCGTACCCACTTTAATACCTGAGGAGATCGCTCTTTCCAGGCCGTTGCACCAAGGCTCTGGAATGATCTCTCTTTGTCTCTTCGTTCGCTGGACTCTGTCGATGTTTTTAAGAGCAAACTTAAAACCCATCTGTTTCTCCAGGCATTCAAACCTTAGTAGTTAGAGGGCTGTTTTATGACCACCGTGTGTGTCTTAGTTATTTTATTGTGATGTACATTGTCTTTTATTCTCAGAATTTTTATCTGTGTGTGTCTTTTGTGAAGCACCTTGTGACTTTCCTTGTCTGTGAAAGGTGCTGTATACAGTGAGGAAAATAAGTATTTGAACACCCTGGGATTTTGCAAGTTCTCCCACTTAGAAATCATGGAGGGGTCTGAAATTTTCATCTTAGGTGCATGTCCACTGTGAGAGACATAATATAATAAAAAAAAAATCCGGAAATCACAGTGTATGATTTTTTTAAATAATTTATTTGTATGTTACTGCTGCAAATAAGTATTTGAACACCTACCAACCATAAAGAATTCTGGCTCACACAGACCTGTTAATTTTTCTTAAAGAAGCCCTCTTATTCTGCACTCTTTACCTGTATTAATTGCACCTGTTTGAACTTCTTACTTGTATAAAAGGCACCTGTTCACCCTCTCAATCAATCACACTCCAACCCATCCACCATAACTAAGACCAAAGAGCTGTCTAAGGACACTAGGGACAAAAATATAGACCTGCACAAGGCTGGGATGGACTACAGGACAACAGGCAAGCACCTTGATAGAAGACAACAACTGTTGTCAACAACTGTTGCTGTTTATTAGAAAGTGGAAGAAACACAAGATGACTGTCATTCTCCCTCGGTCTGGGATTCCATGCAAGATCTCACTTTGTGGGGTAAGGATGATCCTGAGAAAGCTCAGAACTACACAGGAGGACCTGGTCAATGACCTGAAGAGAGCTGGGACCACAGTCACAAATATTACATTAGTAACACATGATGCTGTCATGTTTTAAAATCCTGCAGGGCAGCAAGGTCCCCCTGCTCAAGCCAGCACATGTCCAGGCCCGTTTGACGTTCACCAGTGACCATCTGGATGATTCAGAGGAGGCATGGGAGAAGGTCATGTGGTCAGATGAGACCAGAATAGAGCTTTTTGGAATCAACTCCACTTACCATGTTTAGAGGATGATAACAACCCCAAGTAAACCATCCCAACCATGAAGCATGGGGGTGGAAACATCATACTCTGGGGGTGCTCTTCTGCAAAGGGGGCAGGACGACTGCACCGTATTGAAGGGAGGATGGATGGGGTCATGTATTGTTCAGTAAGAGCATTGAAGGTGGGTCATGGCTGGGTCTTCCAGCATGACAATGACCCAAACACACAGCCAGGGCAACTAAGGAGGGGCTCCGTAAGAAGCATTTCAAGGTCCTGGAGTGGCCTGGCCAGTCTCCAGACCTGACCTCAATAGAAAATCTTTGGAGGGAGCTGAAACTCCAAACCTGAAAGATTTGGAGAAGATCTGTATGAATGAGTGGACCAGAATCCCTGCTGCAGTGTGTGCAAACCGGGTTAAAAACTACCGGAAACGTTTGACCTCTGTAATTGCAAACAAAGGCTACTGTACCAAATATTAACATTGATTTTCGCAGGTGTTCAAATACTTATTTGCAGCAGTAACATACAAATAAATTATTAATAAAATCATACATTGTGATTTCTGGATTTATTTTTTTAGATTGTCTCTCACAGTGGACATGCACCTTTGATGAAATTTCAGATCCCTCCATGATTTCTAAGTGGGAGAACTTGCAAAATCGCAGGGTGTTCAAATACTTATTTTCCTCACTGTAAATAAACACTACTTACTTACTTACTTACTTACTTACTACTGAAAAGTTATCTTTGATAAAGTTAAACGATAAACCACGCAAAAATGTATCAGAAGTTACAGATAACCGATAAATTCCAGTATTGTCTGTGGTACATTTGCAACTACTAACCCGCCTATCCGTCATTTGAAATGGACAGACACAAAGTGGAAAAGTGTGCTGTGGTCTGATGAGTCCACATTTCAAATTGTTTTTGGAAATCATGGACGTCGTGTCCTCCAGACAAAAGAGGAAAAAGACCATCCAGATTGTTAGCAGCGCAAAGTTCAAAAGCCAGCATCTGTGATTGTATGGGGGTGTGTTAGTAACCATGGCATGGGCAACTTACACATCTGTGATGGTATGGGGGTGTGTTAGTAACCATGGCATGGGCAATTTACACATTTGTGATGGCACCTTCAATGCTGAAAGGTACATCCAGGTTTTGGAGCAACACATGCTGCCATCCAAGCAGCTTTTTCAGGGACGTCCCTGCTTATTTCATCAAGACAATGCCAAGCCACATTCTGCATGTGTTACAACAGCGTGGCTTCGTAGTAAAAGAGTGCAGGTACTAGACTGGCCTGCCTGTAGTCCAGACCTGTCACCCATTGAAATGTGTAGCACATTATGAAGCGCAAAATACGACAATGGAGACCCCGGACTGTTGAACAGCTGAAGTCTTACATGAAGCAAGAATGGGAAAGAATTCCACCTAGAAAGCTTCAACAATTAGTGTCCTCAGTTCCCAAATGCTTATTGAGTGTTGTTAGAAGGAAAGGTGATGTAACACAGTGGTAAACATACCACTGTCCCAGCTTTTTTGAAACGTGTTGCAGACATCCATTTCAAAATGAGCAAATATTTGCACAAAAACAATAAAGTTTATCAGTTTGAACATTAAATATCTTGTCTTTGTGTTGTATTCAATTGAATATAGGTTGAAGAGGATTTGCAAATCATTGTATTCTGTTTTTATTTACATTTTACACAACGTCCCAACTTCATTGGAAGTGGGGTTGTACACCAAAGATAAATTACCACACATTACACAGTTGATGCCTTTTTACCTGTTGCGTATGCGTTTGGAGTATTACATTCATGTTGTGATGTGTCGAGTGTGCAAGGTATATATCAACCCTCGATGAAGAAAATCCGTTTACGGTGTTTTTATATATATATATATATATATATATATATATATATATGCAAATGCTGCTCCAGCACCTCCCACACCCAGATATGTTCTGCCAGTCCAGGACTGACATGTAAATTCTTGTTTTCATCTGTGGTTGCTATAGTTACCTGGTGGGTGATGAGCTGTGGGTTGTGATGGAGTACCTGGCCGGAGGATCTCTGACCGACGTTGTCACAGAAACGTGTATGGATGAAGCCCAGATTGCTGCTGTGTGCAGAGAGGCAAGAGACAGTTTCACCGTTAATTAACATGCAATGATTAATTAACCCTTTAATTTTTTGGGCGGGGGGGGTTGGGGTCACTTGTGTTTGATGGACCCAGAGTTCTCAGTCTCTGTTCACTCTAAGTTCTGCATGGCTTCATAAATTGATAAAGGCCAAACTTTGATGTCTTTGTTCCTGCACAGTATCTGTTCACAGGAACAGGAAATTAAACATGTAATGTTATGCATCATTCCCTTTAGTGAGAAGTCAAATGTAAACGAGTAACATGGCTGGCAGAATATTCTCACAGTTTGTATTAAACATTTGTTCAGTGGAAGCAGTTTTCTGGAACTATTTACACTTACAGATTAGATCTGGATCACACAAATATGAAAGATCATTGCAAAGTTTATGGTGGGAATAATTACAAGCTGTTAATTAACTAAACAAAGATAAACTGTTTTATTATAAATTTGTTAACATACAAAATTCTAAACAGAAAAAAATGGCACCATTTCATTTTAATCAAAGTTTCTTCTCCAGAACACTTCATAGTGATGGGGTGGCATGTCATTTTCTTTACGGCACTCTAATCGTGTTTTGAAGAGAATGTTCTCAGCAAAGCTGTTAGACTACTGCATTGACGTCTCCTCCCTTCAGTACTTTTCCAAATGAAGTGTAACTTTTAAATTTCTCACATATTTGGGCTCATTTAATGTTGCTTCTTACATTCTTGTTGTAGAACACATTAACACATCTGTAGTGAGTTTTTTCTTTGCTGCATCCTGATTTAGAACAAATGTTCTCGTTGTGAAGGTTTGACAGTGCTGTATGCATATATGCTGCAGGGAAAATAAACTCACAAGTCTCCAACACACTGCTGTGAGAATACAGTATCAATAAATGAACTACCAGGAGAAGCAAGCCTGTTATAAAATACTGCTGCATAACACGGAATAACATTTTGCTGATGTAAATGCAAAGTAATAATCCCAAAAAGTTTTTCCTGTCTTCATCTCACCCCTCCTTCTTCATCTGTTTGACCCATTGTATCCTTTCTCTCTCCTGCTCTGTAGTGTCTCCAAGCCCTGGAGTTCCTTCACTCCAATCAAGTCATCCATCGAGACATCAAGAGCGACAACATACTTCTGGGCATGGATGGTTCCGTCAAACTCAGTCAGTCACACTCAGTGGATTCATGTTGTTTTTTTGAATGCACAATGTTGTAGTTGATTTGTAGACCAGAATAAGGAGCTTTGATTGTAATCTTAAGGACAGAGTGATCACAGAGCTAATACCTCAGCTAATAACACAGAGCTATTATCTCCAAAAATATGAATATTGCAAAAAAGTTCAATATTTTTTGTCGGGTATTTCACAAAGTAAAAATTTTGTGTAGTCTAGAGTCAATACAAATAAACAATTATTTTAAGCATTTTGTAATTTTAATGTTGATAATTACAGTTTACAGCAAAAAAGTGTATCTCTAAGTATTAGAATATTTCATTTAAATTTTGAATCTATATTATAATTGCCAAGTGGCTATTATATGGCTTCAATCACATAGAAACTGGGGAGAGCTGATATTTGCTGTTTGGTATGCTTATGTCTTGTGGGTCAAGGATGAACACTGCGAAAACTGTAAGTAGATAGGACTAATATTTTTGGAAAAATTAGTGATATTGGCTAATAACAGTGAACAATGGACGTTGTGCTGCAATACACCAGGGGAGTTCAGGTTTGGGGTTTTTAAATGTTATTGTGGTTCATGCTTGTTTAACAGTTTTGTTTGTGTTTTTATTGGTGTTTTGGAGTTCAATTAGTTTAGTCAATTTAGTTAAGTGGCATATTGCCGTTACCATGAGTGAGAAGTGTAGTGTGTTTGATGTTTCCGCCAATGTCTCAGTTTGTGGTTGTGTAAAAACAAAAGCACCTGCTTGCGACAGAATGCAGAAAAGGCAAAAAGCTCTCTGTGTGTACAACTTCGATCACGGACAAATTGGGGAGTGTTGACATTAGCTGTTTGGTAAGCTTGTGTATTTTCGGTCAGTGATTAATGGTGCCAAAACAGAATGTTGATAGGACTAATATTTTTGAAGAAACTACAGATATTAGCTAACAACAGTGAACAATGGACATTGATAATTACATTCTGGACTCACACGCCATTCCAGCAGGGAGCGGTAAATCATCTACATATTAAAAGCATGTGTGTGTCATTTTATTTAGTAAATTCAATGTAAGTACATAATATAATTGTAAATATGTTAAAAATACATGGATAACACAAGAAAGTGAAACCACTTATTTCCGTTGTAGTCCATTTAAAAATCAAGTGACAAAATAGAAGTCAAAATAAAATAAAATAGTGATATTAATTTTAATAATAGTGTGTATATGATACATTCCAACTCATTATAGAAACATTGCACGATTTATTTACAGTTTAGGGTTGAGTTCTTCTAAAAACTTTTGAGGTCTAAGGTTTTCAAAACATTCTGGACTCACATGCCATTCCAACTCATTATAGAAACTTTGCATAATTTATTACCACCCTTGAAAACTGTCAGATACCTATTGTGTAAACACTTTGTATAAACACAATATTCTATAAACCCGATCTAGAGCCTGTGGAGCCTCACAGGCAACATGCTATTAACTATTTATTACCTAGAAATCATATAAATCTGCCAGTCTGGTTCAGTACACACAACCACAATCATGAGAAAGACTGCTGACTTGACATTTGTGCAGAAGTCTCTCGCCAGCACCCTCCACAAGGAGCATAAGCCACAGAAGGTCATTGCTGAAAGGGCTGGCTATTGACGGAGTGCTGGATCAAAGCATATTTATGGAAAGTTGACTGGAAAAGTGTTGTAGGAAAAGACGCACAAGCAGCAGGGATGGTTGAGAAGATTGTTAAAGTTGATTCAAGTACTTGGAGCTTCACAAGAAGTAGAATGAGCCAGTGCATCAAGAGCCACTACGCACAGACATGTTCAATAAATGGGATTCAAGTACTGCATTCCTTGTGTCAAGCCTCTCCTGAACCAGCATTAATGTCAAAAGTGTCTTGCCTGGTCGAAGACCAGAATGAACTGGACTGTTGCTCAGTGGTTCATAATCTCCTTTTCAAATGAAAGTCAATTCTGCATTTCATTTGGAAATCAAGGTCCCAGAGTCTGGTGGACGGGTGGAGAGACCCAGAATCAGAGCTGCTTCAAGTCCAAAGGGAAGTTTTCACAGTCAGTGATGGTTCGGGATGACATGTCACCTGCTGGTGTTGTTCCACTGTGTTTTATCAAGTCCCAAGTCAACACAGCAGTCTACCGGGTGATTTTAGAGCCCTTCATGCTTCCCTCTGCTGACAAGCTTAATGGAGATCCTGATTTCCTTTTACAGTCCCAAAACTGTTTTGCTGATCATGGTATTACTATATTTGATTGATCCCATTGACGATATGGATTTTCTTTGGGGTATTATCAAGAAGATGAGAGACAATACAGATGAGCTGAAGGTCACTGTCAAAGCAACCTGGGTTTCCATAATTCCTCAGCAGTGCCACAGGCTGATTGTCTGCATGCCACGCCACACTGATGTAGTAATTTGTGCAAATGGAGACCCAACCTAGTGTTGAGTGGATAAATGGCAGTTGACATTTCTGTATTATGAATTTATTTTTCCAATCATCAAATGGCAATTTAGCATCAGGTTCATGGACCTGAAGACATATGGTAGACCTCCAGTTACTCATTTGTGGCTGCAAGTTTAAAAATGGGGTGTGTGTGTTTGGGGGGGGGGGGGGGGGGGTCGTTGTAAACGAACCAAATGACCAAATAAGTCATTGAGAAGAACTCTGGATAAAATCTGGACAAATCTTGATTATTATTATTATTATTATTGCAATATCTGCTGGACAGGTACAGTAACACTCAGGTCTGCTGCATCAGTTGTCCATATGAATGTTAGATATAACTGCAGTGTTTTTACTTGGTTTGCAAAAATAATATTTTCTTTGTATAAGTTGGAACTTCTGAGGTCACAGTTTCCATTGATTGCAACATTAACTTCAAAATTACACTTGTGCTTTCTCCACGTAGTGCACTCAAAATATTGAGTGAAGTAGTATTTTCCATGGAATCCCCCCAAAATAAGTACTTTTCTAGCAATAAAATTAGCTGTCACTAGGTTAAAAAAATGCATGTACTTTATATTATCTAGAATTCAACAAAGTAATTTTTGTCAGTTCTGTGAAAAATTGCCCAGGACTCTGCCTTTAAATTTGAATCCTTCTTTAAGGGCTGCTTGCTTGATGTCTCAGATAACAGGTGTCCTCTGCTCTTTTCCTCCACTCAGCTGATTTTGGCTTCTGCGCCCAGATTACTCCAGAACAAAGTAAACGCAGCACCATGGTCGGGACTCCGTACTGGATGGCTCCAGAGGTTGTGACCCGCAAAGCCTACGGCCCCAAAGTTGACATCTGGTCCTTGGGCATCATGGCCATAGAGATGGTGGAGGGGGAGCCTCCGTATCTGAATGAAAATCCACTTCGGGTGAGCTTGTATGGGGTTGGGGTAGTGTAGTGCCGCCTTGACGTCTTTTCCCCTTCTTCTTGAAAGTCCCTTATTGTTAAGGGAAGAGGCTTTAGGGCCTGGTTTACTTAGATAATGAGTACTAAATTTTGTGGACTTTCCAAACTTTTGTATGTTGTGTTGGAGAATATTTTTTGGGTAATTTTCTAAAAGTATTTGAGCACATGACAGCGGTAACATGATGTAGAAAGTAGTATGAAAATGAGGATTGCACTTGTGTTAACAACGATAAGTACAAAATGAAATTCAGTCAGGCACTTGCAGCTATGACGCGCCTTGTGCTCTGTCACCCAACTGAGTGTTCATGTGGTGTCAGTTAAATCACTTATTTCAGACATTTAATTATTGTCTCATCAAAGGTTTTTAAGCAAACTGGTGAATAATTATGCTGCATTCTACCAGAAGAGGTGCAGAGAACTGCACACAGAACTGATCTCTGTGCGCTTTATGCACAGGCAGTGGATCACATCAGCTGTGATCATCCCACACCGACTCATGAGACAGAGGGGTGTGTGTGTGTGTGTGTGTGTGTGTGTGTGTGTGTGTGTGTGTGTGTGTGTGTGTGTGTGTGTGTGTGTGTGTGTGTGTGTGTGTGTGTGTGTGTGTGTGTGGTGGAAAAAAGCGTTCCAGTTAATTGGAATGTGATTGCTGGTGTCTTTTTGTTCTCTGCACCACAAAACCTTAATGCAGTTCACATTAAAGAAACACTTTTATTTTTACCAGTTTTCATGAAATTTATTGCAGCCTTCATCTGAAAGGGACTTTAAATACAGCAGTGATCAGCAGTCCCACTAAAATGTGCACAGCACAGAACTATGGTCCTCCTGTTACTCATGGAGACATTTATTCTTAACAAAAAAAACGAGCACAACGCAAACCTCTTTAAACTCTAAATATGCCTGATGTTTGCAGTGAATGATATTTTATTCTGTCTATGAGGAGGCAGCGGCATTTCATCTACTGGAATAGCAGCCTGTCATGTGCAATATACAGACACAATCAGAACCTCCTAAATTTCCTTTTGATTTTCATCAGTCTCATTGTGACTGCGAACGGCACCTATTTTTATGTTCAAAACCCGTGTAATGTGCACTTGGAGGGACGCACCCCACACTGCATGTTCATGAATGCAAACGTGTTAAATTGACAATGCACTGTTTGGGAAAGACGTGATCCTCTTTGTGCACCGTTAGTAAGTCAGCATGCACTTTTTTGTGGGTGCTATAGTGTTTGTGCACGGTTTTACACATGCAAACCTTTCATAACTCAGACCTCAAATCTTCTCAAACTTAAAAGTCACTTTTGGAGGATTCACAAGCAAGTCCTTTCTATCCCTGTTTGTTGTGATTCATTGAGTACATTTTACATACAGCTAAGATGATAAAAAAGAAAAAACCTTGACAACCTGCTTTTTACCAAATGGAAAAACAAAAAGATGGACACAGAAAATGACCACACTTATTTCAGTTATGTTCCATGAAACAGGTCAATGGAGGTGTAATATTTGTCCTCAGTACTGATCTCTCCATCCTTCACCAAGCAGTTCATCACTGAACACAATCTGAGTCTTTTCTGAGTGTTTTCGGATCCGGACATGCATAGAATATCTAGTATCTCCACCGCGCTGTTCAAGTATGTTTCTGGAGCACAGAGAGTAACGCACCCCTGTGTTCCCACATGTTCATGCCACAAGTTGTGCAACCGAGAATTAAATGGACGATGCTGGAAAGAAATGACATATGCCCGCCCAAAGAATATGTGATTCAGAACTGCAGATCCTGGAGGTGAACATACAGGACCTTTGCACAAATACTGATGAACTGAACTTGTGCAGTTCATCTGGAGTATGAGGTTAAATGGGACTTTATATGAGGACAACATTCATTAGGTTTTATTGTTGTTTGAGGAAAAAATTTGGTTTATTCATAACAGTCCTTGGATTTAAAAACCAAAAGACCAAGATAATACTTTGTTTAAAAATGTTTTAGAACGTTTATAGGGGTCATTCCTGTATGACATCACTATAAATCAAGGTCTCTGATGTATATGTATAAGGTTACACTTCACTATTTTCTACACAAGATGGCGCTATAGCTATAGAAATAATCAGAATGGAATCAAAAGTTTGCATTGTGAAGAAGAATCGAGACACTTTGTGCTATAAAATTGTGCAAGGAAGCTAAATTTGCAGCAGTGGTAATTTTTATGAACATGATCAATTTTATTTGTGTCATGGCAGCCCCTTAGTGGCAAGGAAGATTGTCTTTTGATCAGTTCCCAGAAGGACATCTACGTACATCCAGAGTCAATCTAGAGACGCTTGTGCGTAGGTTTGTTTCACGTGGGAATGTCCTTACAAGTTGACAAACACACAGAGACCATCAGCCAGGGCCCCGAAAATACGGAAAGCGTTACTGAAAAAGTCTCAAAGGCTACCATTTCTGAAAGTCTGGAATCTCAGCTTTTCAGTGATATATGATAGTCATCTGAGAAGAGTAGCTGTTACAAGTTATCGCACCTCATGTAAACTAAGGTTAAGAAAATTATGCGTACGAACCAAAAGAAAATTAAAAAAAAATTCAAAGGATTCAAAAGAATTTTATTGTCATATGCACAAAGGAACATGTTCCCTGCACAATGAAATGTGATTACTGCATTTAACCCATCCTAATTGCCAGTTAGGAGCAGAAGTCGCCTTTAGGCGCACGGGGACCAGCTCCAGATGTATGTCCTGCCTTAGGTCAACAACAGGGCTGAGCAAACCAAGACCGGCCTCATAACAACAAACGACACACAAAACAACACACATAAGCCGTCCCGGGAACGTGAACACATATAAAAAGCACACACAAGGTAAGACTTGGGAAAGAAAAACCTTCATTGCTGCTGCATTGAATCATGCAGCAGCAATGCAGGAAAAAAACCCATCAGCACAATGAACAATGATCACACATAACAGGACGAGAGACGACAACCACGATTTGTAAGAGTCCAGTTATCAGACAGAACACCCGGAGGCCACCTTTAGGCGCCATCAATGGCCTTGCTCGTCCATTCTGGAGGGAGGAAGGGCCCAGCCCTGAACAGTCCACTGTCCACAGTCAACGTCAGAGCTGGAGAAGCTGAGGGCGGGGGAGACCGGGGGGGTGAGGCATGAGCGTTGTTCTTCTCCAGGAGGTTTTTATCACAGCGGCCTTGAAGTGCAGCTGTGTTTTGGGAAGCCGAATGAAAATCCAGATTAGCAGACGCCTGAAAGATTCCACAGTCTGAGACAAGTGGCTTCCAATACATCTGAATTAGGAGAGGAGATGTGGTCATTACTGAAGATCAATGCAGTTTTCCAGTGCAGCGATCCTACCAGAGATGGTTTCAAACGCGCGGTTAACACCCGCAGACTGAGCTGACACTGCCCTTCCAATCGAATCAATCATGTGGGGCAGCCTGGACGGGCCAATTATTGCCGCTTCCACTTTGTTAATTTTCCGGTAAACCAGCGCTATGCCCGCTCCACACAGCAGGAACCTGGTCACCACCATGCCAAATATATACACATCTTCGGCATCCTCCACAGACAGTGTGTAAAGGCACATGAACTGCCATTTCCTCCAACTGTCCATCACATAACCCATCACATGTGTCCCGGCAGGACAGGTCGGGTCCTCCGCTCCCGAATGTCTTGTAGAAAAAATAGTGTCAGTTGCGTTCAGAGACCACTTTAACAGATCCATTTTTGCTGTTTCCAGAAGAGCAAAGCTGACAGCCTCACAGACAACACGCCACAGAAGCAGGAAAGTTAAGGAGGGAGGGAGAAGAGAAAAATGCGACCGTCTCGGCCGAGAGCAAGGAGGCAAAAAAAAAAAAAGCAGAACATCGAGATATCTGAAAGTCAAAAAATGGTATAACAACAAATGAGACATGGATTCCTGTGGTTTAGGTGTGAAACATCCAATTATAACAATAACTTTGCAGTGCAAGGTTAAGGTCACGTGATAAGGTATATAAATCAAATCAATTTTATTTATATAGCGCCAAATCACAACAAACAGTTGCCCCAAGGCGCTTTATATTGTAAGGCAAAAGCCATACAATAATTACAGAAAAACCCCAACGGTCAAAACGACCCCCTGTGAGCAAGCACTTGGCGACAGTGGGAAGGAAAAACTCCCTTTTAACAGGAAGAAACCTCCAGCAGAACCAGGCTCAGGGAGGGGCAGTCTTCTGCTGGGACTGGTTGGGGCTGAGGGAGAGAACCAGGAAAAAGACATGCTGTGGAAGAGAGCAGAGATCAATCACTAATGATTAAATGCAGAGTGGTGCATACAGAGCAAAAAGAGAAAGAAACACTCAGTGCATCATGGGAACCCCCCATCAGTCTAAGTCTATAGCAGCATAACTAAGGGATGGTTCAGGGTCACCTGATCCAGCCCTAACTATAAGCTTCAGCAAAAAGGAAAGTTTTAAGCCTAATCTGTCTCCCTGATCTGTATTGCGAGCTGGTTCCACAGGAGAGGAGTCTGAAAGCTGAAGGCTCTGCCTCCCATTCTACTCTTACAAACCCTAGGAACTACAAGTAAGCCTACAGTCTGAGAGCGAATATATATATATATATATATATATATATATATATATATACCTTATTATGTGTCTGTTCATGTATCATGCCCCGGTCTAGTGGTTAAGGGTTAAGGGCTTGAGACCAGAAGATACTCAGTTCAAATCTAAGCCTGACTGGAAAATCAGGGCCATTGGGCAAGGTCTTTAATCCCCTATTGCTCCCGGTATGTAGTGAGCACCTTGTATGGCAGCACCCTCACATTGGGGTGAATGTGAGGCATTATTGTATTATTGTAAAGCGCTTTGAATGTGTGATGCAGCTGGAAAAGCGCTATATAAATGCAGTCCATTTACCATTTACTAGTATGGGGCAGAATTTTGTTGTAACGTGATAAATTTCACACACACACACACATATATATATATAATATATATATATATATACACACACACACAAGAATGGCCTATGACAGTCTTGGATAACATATGGGCAAATCAGCAGACATTCTACAACCCCTGGCAAAAATTATGGAATCACCGGCCTCGGAGGATGTTCATTCAGTTGTTTAATTTTGTAGAAAAAAAAGCAAATCACAGACATGACACAAAACTAAAGTCATTTCAAATGGCAACTTTCTGGCTTTAAGAAACACTATAAGAAATCAGGAAAAACAGTTGTGGCAGTCAGCAACGGTTACTTTTTTAGACCAAGCAGAGGGAAAAAAATATGGACTCATTCAATTCTGAGGAAAAAATTATGGAATCATGAAAAACAAAAGAACGCTCCAACACATCACTAGTATTTTGTTGCACCACCTCTAGCTTTTATAACAGCTTGCAGTCTCTGAGGCATGGACTTAATGAGTGACAAACAGTACTCTTCATCAATCTGGCTCCAACTTTCTCTGATTGCTGTTGCCAGATCAGCGTTGCAGGTTGGAGCCTTGTCATGGACCATTTTCTTCAACTTCCACCAAAGATTTTCAATTGGATTAAGATCCAGACTATTTGCAGACCATGACATTGACCCTATGTGTCTTTTTGCAAGGAATGTTTTCACAGTTTTTGCTCTATGACAAGATGCATTATCATCTTGAAAAATGATTTCATCATCCCCAAACATCCTTTCAATTGATGGGATAAGAAAAGTGTCCAAAATATCAACGTAAACTTGTGTATTTATTGATGATGTAATGACAGCCATCTCCCCAGTGCCTTTACCTGACATGCAGCCCCATATCATCAATGACTGTGGAAATGTACATGTTCTCTTCAGGCAGTCATCTTTATAAATCTCATTGGAACGGCACCAAACAAAAGTTCCAGCATCATCACCTTGCCCAATGCAGATTCGAGATTCATCACTGAATATGACTTTCATCCAGTCATCCACAGTCCACAATTGCTTTTCCTTAGCCCATTGTAACCTTGTTTTTTTCTGTTTAGGTGTTAATGATGGCTTTCGTTTAGCTTTTCTGTATGTAAATCCCATTTCCTTTAGGTGGTTTCTTACAGTTCGGTCACAGACGTTGGCTCCAGTTTCCTCCCATTCGTTCCTCATTTGTTTTGTTGTGCATTTTCGATTTTTGAGACATATTGCTTTAAGTTTTCTGTCTTGACGCTTTGATGTCTTCCTTGGTCTACCAGTATGTTTGCCTTTAACAACCTTCCCATGTTGTTTGTATTTGGTCCAGAGTTTAGACACAACTGACTGTGAACAACCAACATCTTTTGCAACATTGCGTGATGATTTACCCTCTTAAGAGTTTGATAATGCTCTCCTTTGTTTCAATTGACATCTCTCGTGTTGGAGCCATGATTCATGTCAGTCTACTTGGTGCAACAGCTCTCCAAGGTGTGATCACTCCTTTTTAGATGCAGACTAACGAGCAGATCTGATTTGATGCAGGTGTTAGTTTTGGGGATGAAAATTTACAGGGTGATTCCATAATTTATTCCTCAGAATTGAGTGAGTCCATATTTTTTTCCCTCTGCTTGGTCTAAAAAAGTAACCGTTACTGACTGCCACAATTGTTTTTCCTGATTTCTTATAGTGTTTCTTAAAGCCAGAAAGTTGCCATTTGAAATGACTTTAGTTTTGTGTCATGTCTGTGATCTGCTTTTTTCCTACAAAATTAAACAACTGAATGAACATCCTCCGAAGCCGGTGATTCCATAATTATTGCCAGGGGTTGTAAATAGTGATAATACCACAATTAGATAACCAACCGTAAACTTAAGCCAGTCTTGGATAATATATGAACTAACAAGCATATCAAGGAGTGATATCACATTCAGAAAATTTTAGGAGTCTCTTGGATAATGTATGAGAACATCAATAAGCATATTAAGGAGTGCTCATACCACACACAGAAAACCTTAAACCTAAGACAGTCGTGGACAAAGTATGAACTCATTAACAAACATGTCAAAGACTGAAAATACCTCAATCCAATAACATAAACCTTTTTAACAAAAATCAGACTAGATTTCCTAAAGCCATGATAACCTTAGATATCATTGCATCCTGATTCCACTATCGACAGAATGGCATTTAGAGAGTTTGAGAAATGTGGCAATGTATCTTCCTATTGATAATAGTTTGGACAGAACATTCAGTGGGACTTACTACTTATTAAACACGCAAAAAAACATCAACACTGAAATCTAGTTTTCCTTACTGGAATGTGTGACAGGCTGACAGCTAACAGTTAACATAAATCATCAAGATATCAAGCAAATAATTACACAGTCATCTTTGACATAGATTAGTCTTTATATTCATTCAAGGCCACAACACTAATCAAAGTCCTTGTCGTCATCCTCATCAGAGGAATAGAATTGTTCCTGATCAGCAAAGTCAGACAAAATCCACTATATGTATAAAATAGACAAAATCCGTGATACATATAAAAAGGGAGAAAGCCGTTATATGTATGTAACAGATAAGTTACAGCCAGGAGGTGCTGAACGATCTACAGGGAATCCCCAGCACCAGTTAGGGTTACGTATAACCTTAATTAAACACCTGACCTTGAATAGGTGCCTGCCTTATTTAATGACCGTGTCAAAACTTTGTCTGAAAAAATAAATGCCTGTCTTAAATAAGCACCGGACATTATATTCATTAAAAAGATTACATTTGGTCAGTCACTCTTTTTTCTGATGCAGAGTTGTACCCTAAAATCCTAATGCCTGATTTATGCTTCTGCAGCTCAGTAACTCCATGGACATACAATGTCATTGATGTGCGTGTAACCCTTTTAAAAATTGTCCATCGTATTTTTATGCAGTTTACCACAGGAACAGTGGCTTTTTGTGGATTAATTTGACCCTCAACAAGCTCCAATTTTTTATACAATCATCAACCTCCAAACCAACGGTATGTGTATTTCCCTCCATGATTTGGTCATTTGAGCGTCTTTTTCTGACTCCATATTGTTTGTCATATTTGTAGACTTTTCTGCCTCTGAAAAAAACCTTTAAAATATGAAGGGAGAGGAAGGAGTGAAAACGTAAAAGTGACAAATCACAGCCTTTGCGGTTTCTATCATTTATCAGGTGCACGTCAGGCTACGGGGATGGTTTGCAGCCAAGCAGAGGGTTTTGATCTAAAGCGCCTGTCTTTGGTTTGTCACACCCAGGAATATGTGTGAAACCTAACACTGTATTACAGTGAAGGCAGCAAGCAGCATTTTGTTAATAATCACTGGACTTGAATACAGGCCTGCCTCGTTTAGGTCCCGTCTCTGAGCATGGTTTGAAAAAAATAAAAATGCTCAGTCTTTTAATCACGGAGATGCAGTACCCACTTTCCACGGTGAGTGTCAGTGCTGCACTTCATTTCATACCTCTGTTACTGGGCACGTCCAAACCTCTCTGTCCAGTACATGTGAGGAGTTTATAATGGAAATGCACTGCAATTGGATGGGAGGTTTTGTCCAATGTGAGCAAAAATCCATTATACATCATCTGTTATATACAGAGTTTATTACATGGAAAACCATACAAGACATTGAGACTTTTGCTTTCGTCCGGTGAGTGCGAATGTCTGGTTTATACGATGACGTTTTAGGTGAGTTTTACTGTATTGCCACATTTTTGAGTGATTTTGATAAAATGGCACAAATTAAAGACTGGATACTGCATATTCATTCATCATTCATTCATTCTTTTTACACTAATTTAGATTTTTTGAACTGCTCATGTTCACTTTTCATATCCATCACTTATGTTGACTTTTATACCACAAATAACTAATGCAGAAGGATTTATGACCATTTTGAAATAGACAGCACAGTCACACTAGTCAAACAGAAACAGACAGGCGGTCTGATAAATCAGCTCTTGCTCCATGCTGTGCACATCTGAACCAGATGTTCACATCACAGCCAAACTGAAACTTTCTCTCCATGTAAAAACAAACAAAAAACATGATTTCACTCACAAACTCAGCTGTCCCCCATCTTTATTCTAAACCAGTGTTTCTCAAACTTTTTCAGATGAAGGACCACATAACCAATAAAAAAAAAGTCGCGGAACACCTAACTCCCCAAATGTCCAAAAATAATATTTACACAAGTTGAGTTAATAATGAAATATTGAATGAAATATTACATATAGTATGTGACTATCTTTTAGATTTTGGAGTTTTAAACAGTTTGAAAAACACTTTTCAGTTTTAATATAATATTAATTTAAAATGTGATATTTTACCAATATAGTCACAGACCATAAGGGGTCACTCACGGCACACCAGTGACCCACAAACTTCTGTTTAAGAAAGGCTGTTATAAATCCATGAACATTGGTGGTAAAGCCCTGACTAAAGTTCTGACAAACAAACCTAAATGAGGCCACCTGCTGTTGCTGTCATTCTCTCATTGGACTTGATTCTGCCAAAGGTGTCACTCCGAGTGCACGACACAAACCAAACGGGGGAAAACAGACATTGGCAGGCAGCAGTGGCATTCTAGAGGACTTCAGAACCATTGTGAACAGCAAGATGTGTGACAGTGTGTTTCTGCCTTCACTGAAGAGAAGGCAGAAACACAGGATGGAAAGAATTTTGCTGAAGTAAAATTCTTTTCGTCCTGCAGCGCTCACACTGAAATAAATGTGAAAAATGAGGTATACACCCAGTTTACAGAGTGCCATCTCATCTCCCTGTGCATTGCTGCTGTCTAGGCGCTGTATCTCATAGCAACAAATGGTACGCCAGAGCTCCAGAATCCAGAGAAATTGTCGACGATATTTCGAGACTTCCTGAACCAGTGTCTGGAGATGGATGTGGAGAAGAGGGGGTCAGCTAAAGATCTACTGCAGGTAATGTGTGTGTGTGTGTGTGTGTGTGTGTGTGTGTGTGTGTGTGTGTGTGTGTGTGTGTGTGTGTGTGTGTGTGTGTGTGTGTGTGTGTGTGTGTGTGTGTGTGTGTGTGCACGCGCAGACTATATAAACATTTTGGAACAATTGAAATACTCATCATCATGACAGCCTCCTGGAAAATGTCCTGGAAAACAATGTCATAAAGGGTGGGAACGCTGAGGCGGGAGTGAATCCTGTTGAGAAAGATCCTGGCAGGTACCTTGCCTGGCAAAGAGAGCAGTGTCATAAACCTGTAGCTATTGGATTTCAGACTATTATCTTACAATTCAGAGAGGAGCAACACGTCCTTTCATGCCATCTGTGGGGTGTTGGTGGTTTGCGGGTTACTTGCTGACCTGCACTTGCTGTCACTGCAGGTGGACGAGGTGCAGGTTTATAAAAATGCAGTGCTTTAGTTCCACTGTCATGAGAGGCACTGAGACCATAGATGGTGTCACCTGCTCACAGATTCCTCAAACAAATGGCTCCTCATCGATTCTCAGTACCATCACAGCCAGGAATTTGCACCAAGTCGACCAGTAAGACTCGTCTGAATATAGAGCAGGGTGCTTGCAGAGGAGAAATGCCTCCTTCTGTGAACAATAGTGACTCCAGTACAGTCCCTGGCAACTTTCAGGGTTTTGCCGCACTTCCACTTGACATTGAAGCATTTGTTTCTTTGTTTGTAGGTCCTACACAGGGATTGGATACCAACTCCTGTGACACAGTCGTGAAGTCTGGCCAGGTTTAGTGTTGGATAGTGAGCAGGTGGCGCTCTGCCGAACTTCATCTCAATCTGTGATTCAGAGTTTGTGCCCAATTTGTACAGCTGCAGAGAAATAACAATGCTCAAGGTCCAATCAAAATAATTGTTAGTGCTCAAAGCTTTTATTTCTTTAGCTTTTACATGAGGCCATCAAATATGGCCATCGCGTATTGTGAATGTTTTGCGCCTGTCCTTCTGTCTGTGCTCAGCATAACTCCAGTCCTATTACTGCAAGAGTCTTCAAATTCACAGGGAACATTCTTGGGACACAGACCTTGGACAAGTTCAAAGATGGCTAACCTTGATCTGTTTTAAGAGGCATTTTAAGACATTAAAATGTCACATTCTGTTTCAGTCTGTTCTGTTTTATTTTTGAGTAGCGGGGGTGACAGCCAATCAGAGTAGAGCTGCACCGTGATGTCAGTGGCTGGTCTCTTCAAAACCGCTTTGCTTTGTGTGTTTATATATATGTTTCTCATATATTATTATATTTTATTATGCTGACTGATTTGTCAATGTCTTCTTTTCTCTCCTGCCTTTTTTTACTTCCCTCACTTGTTCCCTTTCCTACTTCCTCCCCCGTCTCTCAGCATCAGTTTTTGAAGATGGCGAAGCCTCTCTCCAGTCTCACTCCTCTCATTCTGGCTGCTAAAGAGGCCACCAAGAACAGCCGCTAGCCTGCCTTGCACTCATACATATTTTTAAGTCTATCACACTGTCCCTCTTTTTTTGGGGGGGTGGGGCACTGACAACTAGAGTCCCTTTATTGAAGAGAGTGGTGTCAATTCCGAACATGGCGCCATTTTGGTTCCAACTGCGCTGAAGTACTGAATGAACCTTTTATGTTTTCAACATTTTTTTAAATCATTTAACCACATACAGAAACACATCCAGGTACAGGTGCTATAAATATAAAAATAGTTAAGCTAGCAGATTTACATAAATTTACAATTTATGATGATTTATTTAATTAATATGAAGCCTGATTTTTCTGCAGATCTGTAACTCCATGTCATGCAATGACGTGCGTGACAGTTTTAAAGTTCTCCGTCTCTGGATTATGAAATATTATGGACTAATTTGACCCTCAACAAGCTTTTGTTTCTACAATTATCACCTCCAAATCAAAGGTAAGCTGTACAATTTCCTCTTTTCAGACTCCGTGTTGTAAAGTTGCGGACTTTTCTGATCCATTTATAATCAGCACTTACACCAAGTCTGAACATGGTGTGAAAATTAAACGGTCGTTTTTTTAATCACAGAAATGACTGTGGTCCCATTTTCCTCAAATCGGCGAGTGTCAGAGCTGAACTTTAATTTGTACCTCTGTTATTGTGCACGTCCAGACTGCTCAGGGGTTTTAATGGAAATACGTTGTGATCAGACGCGACATTTTATCCAATGTGAGCGAAAAATCTGTTGTACAAATTCTGTTATGTATGGTGTTTATTACAAGGAAAACAATACAAAAACTTTGGTACTTCTTTGTCCGGTGACTGCAAATTTCTGGTTTATACAATGACGGTTTAGGTGAGTTTTACTGTACATGGGACTGAACAATAAATTTACCTCTCAAAGCTTTGACGATGAAGTCACTTCCATCCCACACGGCTGACTTTATTTTCCCAAATTTTTCTTCTGTTCGGAGCTGAAGGGAAACTGGACATCTTGAAGCCCTTGTTGTGTCTATTTATGCCTCCAAATGCACAACAACCCGCCATTTTCAGCAAATAAATCAATAAAATACCTGGATTTACATGCAAACAGATTAACAGCGAACACTGTTTTGGCCCAAAGATGGCTCCATGAGTCACGTGACCGTTTTTTGTCTGACTCGTCATGTCGTTACTCTCTCAATCAAGGGACTCTAATGACGGCTCCTTTGAACACACTGTCTCGCTTTTTCACTTCTCAAACTTACACCATCTGCTCCTTCCTGCTGTGACCTTTAACCCTGAACTTCTCCGGCCTGATGCCCTTTGCCCCGCCCTCACCCCCTGTTGTCACAAGAAAAAGAGGGCGGTTTGTTCCAGTCACCACTACAGCTCTCGCTCACCACTCCACGGAACTCCGAGAGGAAGAGACAACAACTGGATGAATGATGTCATCAAGCTGTCACCCAGTGATGTCACTGCCACCATCAGCAGATACACAAACTTCAAACTTCAAACATGGGCAGAGACGGAGGGAGACAATGTGTTCAACGGAGCCCAAAGACTCATGGGACTGTTTTTTTCTCCAATCTCTTGGACCAGAGGAGCCAATCAGCTCTCTCAGCTGTGATGATGTCATTGGGTTTGGGTTTGATCATCTGACTGTTCTCTGCCTAAAAGTGCATTTTCATTTGGTCCTTTTTTTTAATGTGTAGTTTTTATTGTGAGTTGTTTTGGGGTTCGTTGGGATTTTAAGTTGATTGTAGAGGGTTTTTTTAGTTTTTGACACTGAGTTTTGGTACTTTGTGCTGTTTGTGATGTGAGCTGTGAGAACATTAAATCTAACGAGCAAACACTGGAGCACCCGGAGCCGCGGAGGGAAGCTGTTTGAGGTTGAATCCCGTGTCAGCATTATTAGCTCCATGATCTGTTTGAAAAGTGACTCCAGCACAATAAAGTGAATCAGATCACTGCTGTGAAAATGTAAAAGTCACTTTTTTAATAACCTTCAGTTTTTTTTAACATTCACATTCTAATATGTTCATTCAAAAATACATCAGTTTTTTGTCTACGAAGTCGGCAACTGTGTGATCAATATATGGACCAAACACTGTAAGAGAACTCATTTAATCACTTCTGCAAAGGACCTGCTTTACAATTTAATACAGAACTTAAAAATAAATCTAGGATTACATGATTATCAACAGATGGTGACAGAAACATAAACCGTTTTATAGTTTCAACCACTGATGTCTAAACTATCAAATTAGTGTGAAGAGGTTTTTTTGCCGAGTAGATTTTATCAAAGATTAATACTGACCCCTGCAGGGTAGAAATTAGTTTACACAATTTTTTTAACCTTCACCCCCCCATACTTATTGTAAAATACATATCTTTGCATATTTACTGTGATGTATGAAATCAAATTTGATGCTAATGTGAAGGTAACATTCATATATATATATATATATATATATATAAGCCACAGCAGAGACTTGGAAGGTGGAACTAATGACATGAATTCAGTTTTTAGTTTTGTTTGTTTGTTCCATCACCTACAAATACATTATGTACTTCCAGTATACAGAGGCGAGTATATATATATATATACTCAACAAAAATATAAACGCAACACTTTTGGTTTTGCTCCCATTTTGTATGAGATGAACTCAAAGATCTAAAAGTTTTTCCACATACACAATATCACCATTTCCCTCAAATATTGTTCAGAAACCAGTCGAAATCTGTGATAGTGAGCACTTCTCCTTTGCTGAGATAATCCATCCCACCTCACAGGTGTGCCATACCAAGATGCTGATTAGACACCATGATTAGTGCACAGGTGTGCCTTAGACTGCCCACAATAAAAGGCCACTCTGAAAGGTGCAGTTTTGTTTTATTGGGGGGGATACCAGTCAGTATCTGGTGTGACCACCATTTGCCTCATGCAGTGCAACACATCTCCTTCGCATCATCCATGAAGAGAACATCTTTCCAACGTGCCAAACACTAGCGAATGTGAGCATTTGCCCACTCAAGTCGGTTACGACGACGAACTGGAGTCAGGTCGAGACCCCGATGAGGACGATGAGCATGCAGATGAGCTTCCCTGAGACGGTTTCTGACAGTTTGTGCAGAAATTCTTTGGTTATGCAAACCGATTGTTCCAGCAGCTGTCCGAGTGGCTGGTCTCAGACGATCTTGGAGGTGAACATGCTGGATGTGGAGGTCCTGGGCTGGTGTGGTTACACGTGGTCTGCGGTTGTGAGGCTGGTTGGATGTACTGTCAAATTCTCTGAAACGCCTTTGGAGACGGCTTATGGTAGAGAAATGAACATTCAATACACGAGCAACAGCTCTGGTTGACATTCCTGCTGTCAGCATGCCAATTGCACGCTCCCTCAAATCTTGCAACATCTGTGGCATTGTGCTGTGTGATAAAACTGCACCTTTCAGAGTGGCCTTTTATTGTGGGCAGTCTAAGGCACACCTGTGCACTAATCATGGTGTCTAATCAGCATCTTGATATGGCACACCTGTGAGGTGGGATGGATTATCTCAGCAAAGGAGAAGTTCTCACTATCACAGATTTAGACTGGTTTGTGAACAATATTTGAGGGAAATGGTGATATTGTGTATGTGGAAAAAGTTTTAGATCTTTGAGTTCATCTCATACAAAATGGGAGCAAAACAAAAAGTGTTGCGTTTATATTTTTGTTGAGTATATATATATATATATATGTATGTCTGTGTGTCAGGAAAAGTGCACTGTGCGAGACACGGGGCAGTGTTCATTGAGTCACCCTGTTAAACGGCCTCCGTCTGTGGCTCTGGGACTTCAGCGTCTGCAGGTTCAGTGTTGAGACTGTTGGGGAGAGGGCGTGCATGGTGACGTTTTTTATACGGTACATTGAAGATGAAGTATAAAAAAAAACACTGGCATTGTGACCACACTGAAACATGTAGAGATGATACGTGCACAAACAGATCCCATGTCAGTCCTATTTTCAGAATAATGAGACAAATGCTACAAACGGTACGGCGATGTTCGGACATGAGGACTGACCCCCCTGAACACAAGCTGTATGTTTGCAAAAACCAAGACTTGTACATTTTGTTTCAGTAATGTTTTGTTTTATTTTGGGAATCTTCATTAAAACGCAAGTACCTGCTTTTTTTTTAGGGTTGAACAATGATTTCAGTATTTGTTTCTGGATTTTTAGATTTCTTTTTCTGCTGAATTAAAGAAACAGAGTTTGGTCATCTATGTTCTTGTATTTTAAAACATCATCAGTTCAGATCCTGCAGAGTTCATTTTTTCATCAGAAGCTCCAAGGGGCTGTCTTTAACCGTCTCAAGCCTGGTGAGGGACCACCACCGCCAGGCTTGAACTGGCCAAGGCACACTTAGAGATGAATGGAACACTAACGTCCATACCGGATCGGTCCTCGCCCAGGTTACCAAGGACTGAACCATCCATCACACATCAGGGCAAAGGGAAAAGATCCGTGGGAGAGAAAATACCACGTTTCTTAGATGGAATGTGACGACCAAAAGAGAGACCAATACCTCCAGTGCTGGAATTTGGGAAGTAGCATCATACATACAATAACAGACATATTTGAATTATTTATTTTAATCTGCATTCAGAGTTGTGGAATATTTTGCACTCAACTGCAAACTTTATCAAATATGTCTGTGCACCTCAAACCACAGAAATCTACTTTAACACAGACGTTTGTGTCACATAATATTAAAGGTGTACAGCCTTTGGTATTTTTTAAAGATTTAAGTCAAAAAAAGAATTTTCTTTGGCGCTACTATAATTTTATTTATTATCCTTTAAAGAGGGCATTCGTAATATGACATTGCCAAAATTAACCAAATTTGTATTGTATAGAAAAACGAATAAATCGTTCCCCTGAAAGTAAAAATTTCAAACGAACAGACTGCCTTGAGCTATGGCAGCATGGTGGCTTATTGGTTAGCACTGTTGCCTCACAGCAAGAAGGTCATAGGATTGATTCCCAACCGTGGCCTTTCTGTGTGGAGTTTGCATGTTCTCCCCATTTGTGTGGGTTTCCTCCAGGTGCTCCGGTTTCCTCCCACATCCAAAGACATGCAGGTATAAGTGAATTGGAAACTTTATAGTTGTCCAGGTCCCCCTTGCAAAAGAGGTCTTGATCTCGATGGGACTAACCTGATTACATAAAGGTTAAATTAAAATGTTCAGTTGTGATCCATACGGTCTATGATAGTGACATCATAGGTCATATGGGTGCTTCCCCTGACTTGTATGAGGGACGGTGGAAAGTACATTTATTGCCAGTTTTCTTCAGACAAGTCAGGGGATGGATAGGGGATGAACATTTACAAGTCACTGAATGTGTCTTGGACTTTATTTACATCCGTTTTGAAGAAATACAAACAGTATGGCACTCTATGGTGAATCAGTGTGGAGTTGACAGTTCTCAAAAACAGTGACTGTGCAAGAAGAAGAGTGAGGAAAGACACCCAGACAACCCATAAGAAATTAAAGGCTTCTGTGACTGTAATTGGAGAAATTGTGCACAGTGTATGTTAGGCATTTTGTATCCCCAGTTATAAAGCTTCATGATGAAGTGGTACAGAGGAGGATTTTCTTTCACCAAAACATCAAATCTAGGTTTGTATCTCAGATGTACCTTCTGGCAAATTGTAGGTGAAATTTCAGGTCTTAAGAAAATCTTCCTCTACACCACTTCATCATGAAGCTGCATAACTGTTTAATTTAACCTTTATTTAACCAGGTTAGTCCCACTGAGGTCGAGACTTTATTGCAAGGGAGACCTGGACAATTAAAAAGTTTCCAGTTCACCTAACCTGCGTGTCTTTGGATGTGGGAGGAAACCGGAACACCCGGAGAAAATCCACACACACATGGCGAGAACATGCAAACTCCACACAAAATGGCCACAGGTGAGAATCGATCCCATTACCTTCTTGCTGTCAGGCAACAGTGCTAACAACTAATACACTGTGCTGCCATAACTGTATATCATAACTGTATATCATAACTGATATAAAGTCCAAGACATATTCAGTGACTTGGAAATGTTCATGTATCCGTCCCCTGACTTGTCTGAAGAAAACTGGCAATAAACCTGATTATTTACTGGTATTATACCAAAACATTCCATTACTTATGCAACCCATCATCCTGGCTTTTATAATTTTTTATTAATTTATATAAGGGTGTGGAGATTTGCTTTCAGTTTCAGGAAGATAATGTTAGAAATTTTTTGTTTTTTTGTATTTGAAATGGCATAAACAAATTGAAGTACCAAGTGTTCCAACACAGAAACCATGTTTTGTCAGTTTTGTGAAATTTGAAAGGCCGTACAACGTTAATATAATTTCTGATCATTTTATAGAAAATAAATGGTGCAAGCTATGGATGCACACATTCCATTACAAGGCATATTCCAAAGTTGTATAATGTCCTCATTTTGGTAACTATTTCACCCCACCTCTAACATATAAAGGCTGTGTCGCCCAAATAATTTATGTAATAATTTTCGTCAATAAGGTGAGAAACCTGTTTTTAAGCCAAATGTTGGTGAATGAAATCAGGACTGTTTTATCCAAGTAGTGTCCAAAAAATGAGGTGGGCTTCATTGATAATTGGCAAAGCTTCTGTGGAAAACCTGGTCTTGTTAGGAGAGACGGCATCCATCCCACTTTAGATGGAGCAGCTTTCATTTCTAGAAATCTGGCCAATTTTCTTGGATCCTCCAAACTGTGACTGTCCAGCGTTGGGACCAGGAGGCAGAGCTGTGGTCTTATACACCTCTCTGCAGCTTCTCTCCCCCTGCCATCCCCTCATTACCCCATCCCCGTAGAGACGGTGCCTGCTCCCAGACCACCAATAACCAGCAAAAATCTATTTAAGCATAAAAATTCAAAAAGAAAAAATAATATAGCACCTTCAATTGCACCACAGACTAAAACAGTTAAATGTGGTCTATTAAACATTAGGTCTCTCTCTTCTAAGTCCCTGTTGGTAAATGATATAATAATTGATCAACGTATTGATTTATTCTGCCTAACAGAAACCTGGTTACAGCAGGATGAATATGTTAGTTTAAATGAGTCAACACCCCCGAGTCACACTAACTGTCAGAATGCTCGTAGCACGGGCCGTGGCGGAGGATTAGCAGCAATCTTCCATTCCAGCTTATTAATTAATCAAAAACCTAGACAGAGCTTTAATTCATTTGAAAGCTTGTCTCTTAGTCTTGTCCATCCAAATTGGAAGTCCCAAAAACCAGTTTTATTTGTTATTATCTATCGTCCACCTGGTCGTTACTGTGAGTTTCTCTGTGAATTTTCAGACCTTTTGTCTGACTTAGTGCTTAGCTCAGATAAGATAATTATAGTGGGCGATTTTAATATCCACACAGATGCTGAGAATGACAGCCTCAACACTGCATTTAATCTATTATTAGACTCTATCGGCTTTGCTCAAAAAGTAAATGAGTCCACCCACCACTTTAATCATATCTTAGATCTTGTTCTGACTTATGGTATGGAAATAGAAGATTTAACAGTATTCCCTGAAAACTCCCTTCTGTCTGATCATTTTTTAATAACATTTACATTTACCCTGATGGACTACCCTGCAGTGGGGAATAAGTTTCATTACACTAGAAGTCTTTCAGAAAGCGCTGTAACTAGGTTTAAGGATATGACTCCTTCGTTATGTTCTCTAATGTCATATACCAACACAGAGCAGAGTAGCTACCTAAACTCTGTAAGGGAGTTAGAGTATCTCGTCAATAGTTTTACATCCTCTTTGAAGACAACTTTGGATGCTGTAGCTCCTCTGAAAAAGAGAGCTTTAAATCAGAAGTGTCTGACTCCGTGGTATAACTCACAAACTCGTAGCTTAAAGCAGATAACCCGTAAGTTGGAGAGGAAATGGCATCTCACTAACTTAGAAGATCTTCACTTAGCCTGGAAAAAGAGTTTGTTGCTCTATAAAAAAGCCCTCCGTAAAGCTAGGACATCTTTCTACTCATCACTAATTGAAGAAAATAAGAATAACCTCAGGTTTCTTTTCAGCACTGTAACTAGGCTGACAAAGAGTCAGAGCTCTATTGAGCTGAGTATTCCATTAACTTTAACTAGTAATGACTTCATGACTTTCTTTGCTAACAAAATTTTGACTATTAGAGAAAAAATTACTCATAACCATCCCAAAGATGTATCGTTATCTTTGGCTGCTTTCAGTGATGCCGGTATTTGGTTAGACTCTTTCTCTCCGGTTGTTCTGTCTGAGTTATTTTCATTGGTTGCTTCGTCCAAACCATCGGCATGTTTATTGGACCCCATTCCTGCCAGGCTGCTCAAGGAAGTCCTACCATTATTTAATGCTTCGATCTTAAATATGATCAATCTATCTTTGTTAGTTGGTTATGTACCACAGGCCTTTAAGGTGGCAGTAATTAAACCATTACTTAAAAAGCCATCACTTGACCCAGCTATCTTAGCTAATTATAGGCCAATTTCCAACCTTCCTTTTCTCTCAAAGATTCTTGAGAGGGTAGTTGTAAAACAGTTAACTGATCACCTGCAGAGGAATGGTCTATTTGAAGAGTTTCAGTCAGGTTTTAGAATTCATCATAGTACAGAAACAGCATTAGTGAAGGTTACAAATGATCTTCTTATGGCTTCGGACAGTGGACTTATCTCTGTGCTTGTTCTGTTGGACCTCAGTGCTGCTTTTGATACTGTTGACCATAAAATTTTATTACAGAGATTAGAGCATGTCATAGGTATTAAAGGCACTGCGCTGCGGTGGTTTGAATCATATTTGTCTAATAGATTACAGTTTGTTCATGTAAATGGGGAATCTTCTTCACAGACTAAAGTTAATTATGGAGTTCCACAAGGTTCTGTGCTAGGACCAATTTTATTCACTTTATACATGCTTCCCTTAGGCAGTATTATTAGACGGTATTGCTTAAATTTTCATTGTTACGCAGATGATACCCAGCTTTATCTATCCATGAAGCCAAAGGATACACACCAATTAGCTAAACTGCAGGATTGTCTTACAGACATAAAGACATGGATGACCTCTAATTTCCTGCTTTTAAACTCAGATAAAACTGAAGTTATTGTACTTGGCCCCACAAATCTTAGAAGCATGGTGTCTAACCAGATCGTTACTCTGGATGGCATTTCCCTGATCTCTAGTAATACTGTGAGAAATCTTGGAGTCATTTTTGATCAGGATATGTCATTCAAAGCGCATATTAAACAAATATATAGGACTGCCTTTTTGCATTTACGCAATATCTCTAAAATCAGAAAGGTCTTGTCTCAGAGTGATGCTGAAAAACTAATTCATGCATTTATTTCCTCTAGGCTGGACTATTGTAATTCATTATTATCAGGTTGTCCTAAAAGTTCCCTAAAAAGCCTTCAGTTGGTTCAGAATGCTGCAGCTAGAGTACTGACGGGGACTAGCAGGAGAGAGCATATCTCACCCGTGTTGGCCTCTCTTCATTGGCTTCCTGTTAATTCTAGAATAGAATTTAAAATTCTTCTTCTTACTTATAAGGTTTTGAATAATCAGGTCCCATCTTATCTTAGGGACCTCGTAGCACCATATTACCCCATTAGAGCGCTTCGCTCTCAGACTGCGGGCTTACTTGTAGTTCCTAGGGTTTGTAAGAGTAGAATGGGAGGCAGAGCCTTCAGCTTTCAGGCTCCTCTCCTGTGGAACCAGCTCCCAATTCAGATCAGGGAGACAGATACCCTCTCTACTTTTAAGATTAGGCTTAAAACTTTCCTTTTCGCTAAGGCTTATAGTTAGGGCTGGATCGGGTGACCCTGGACCATCCCTTGGTTATGCTGCTTTAGACGTAGATTGTGGGGGGGTTCCCATGATGCACTGTTTCTTTCTCTTTTTGCTCCGTATGCATCACTCTGCATTTAATCATTAGTGATCGATCTCTGCCCCCCTTCACGGCATGTCTTTTTCCTGGTTTTTTCCCTCAGCCCCAACCAGTCTCAGCAGAAGACTGCCCCTCCCTGAGCCTGGTTCTGCTGGAGGTTTCTTCCTGTTAAAAGGGAGTTTTTCCTTCCCACTGTTGCCAAGTGCTTGCTCATAGGGGGTCGTTTTGACCGTTGGGGTTTTTCATAATTATTGTATGGCCTTGCCTTACAATATGGAGCGCCTTGGGGCAACTGTTTGTTGTGATTTGGCGCTATATAAGAAAAAAGTTGATTGATTGATTGAATGAGCCTTCACAGAATATCAGATTTATTTTTATTTCATCATTTATTTGCTTGGCCAGAGCACCGCTGCAAGTTGAGCTGGACCTGCCTCAGCAGCCCGGCTCTGGTGTTCAGTCATCCCAGTCAAACAAAGCACACACTGCAGGTGTAATAAGCTCAGTGCAGTCCAGAGTGTGACATGCTTGTGACACAAATATGTCTGAGTGTCTTATGCACACGTGTTGCAGCAGATATCCACGTTCTGCAGCAGACAAAGCTGTCCATGTTTCAGCACCATGGACAGCTCCTGTAGGAGTGACAGCAAAAAGGAAGAATGAATTTTTATTCGGCACGCGCACACATACTTAAGAATCTCTCATAATACAAAAGAAAACAAAAACTCAGAAACAATTTCCCAGTTTTGTGCGGCCCAAAGGGTGAAGGCTGAAGCAAAAGCCTATAAACGCCCCCCCCACACCAGTTCCTATATACACATATATGTACACTCATGACAACAAATACCAAAAAAGACAAGCAGAGACAATATAGATTAATAAGTAAACTAACATATCTGTACACAGAACAAACAGCAGTATAACACACTGATAAAACAGAAGAACAGTAACAAAGGCAGTTAACTCATGGAAAATGTTAGCAGAAGGAGAGTCTGCTTATTGAGGGTTTTGTTAACTGAGCTGTGTTCACATTACGAGCTGAAGTGACTTGAATCTGATCTTGTTTTTTGTGTGCAAGATGCAGTGTACACTTTAACAACATATATGTACTAAATCTAATATTTTCTTAACCCTCACCACATAACCTGGTTGTTTAACAAAATATATAGCTAATTTAACATCTACAATTAATTGTATTGTATTTTACAGTATATTCTGTTTAATTATAATCAGGTTGTCCTAAAGGTTCCCTAAAAAGCCTTCAGTTAATTCAAAATGCTGCAGCTAGAATACTAACGGGGACTAGAAGGAGAGAGCATATCTCACCCATATTGGCCTCTCTTCATTGGCTTCCTGTTAACTCTAGAATAGAATTTAAAATTCTTCTTCTTACTTATAAGGTTTTGAATAATCAGGTCCCATCTTATCTTAGGGACCTCGTAGTACCATATCACCCCAATAGAGCGCTTCGCTCTCAGACTGCAGGCTTACTTGTAGTTCCTAGGGTTTGTAAGAGTAGAATGGGAGGCAGAGCCTTCAGCTTTCAGGCTCCTCTCCTCTGGAACCAGCTCCCAATTCAGATCAGGGAGACAGACACCCTCTCTACTTTTAAGATTAGGCTTAAAACGTTCCTTTTTGCTAAAGCTTATAGTTAGGGCTGGATCAGGTGACCCTGAACCATCCCTTAGTTATGCTGCTATAGACGTAGACTGCTGGGGGGTTCCCACGATGCACTGTTTCTTTCTCTTTTGCTCTGTATGCACCACTCTGCATTTAATCATTAGTGATCGATCTCTGCTCCCCTCCACAGCATGTCTTTTTCCTGGTTCTCTCCCTCAGCCCCAACCAGTCCCAGCAGAAGACTGCCCCTCCCTGAGCCTGGTTCTGCTGGAGGTTTCTTCCTGTTAAAGGGAGTTTTTCCTTCCCACTGTAGCCAAGTGCTTGCTCACAGGGGGTCGTTTTGACCGTTGGGGTTTTACATAATTATTGTATGGCCTTGCCTTGCAGTATAAGGCGCCTTGGGGCAACTGTTTGTTGTGATTTGGCGCTATATATAAAAAAATTGATTGATTGATTGATTGAATATTTAAATAACTGAGGTATATTGGACCAGTTGAGATAATTAGATTTTAGGTGGTTTTACAAACATCAAGCTAAATATAACATATTGTCTGTTTTGTTTCGGGGAGGGGGGTTGGCACTCGGAGGAGGTCTCGCCTGGGGAGTGCTGTTTCTGTTCAGTCGTCAGAGAGCAAACTTCTCAAGGTAATCCAGGTCCTCTATTTTCTGCAATAGAACCTGCAACTCTACTGTTCCCTCTCACCTTGCTGTTGAGCTTCTATGCCAATTTGTATGATGAGCTTCTACCTGCAGCTTGCCTCGCTTTCGTCGCTCCACACCTGCCACTGAAGTTTCTGATCACAAACTCAGCCTGGAAGTATTCTGCTGTGTAATCTGACCCTGAACATTCCTAAGATAACTGTCTGCGTTGCAAAGTGCCTTCCACTTACCTCGGCCTCTGTCTCCCTCAGAACCTCAGCTCCATGTGGCCACCTGGCACCAGCAACTCACAGGTCCAGTACCTCGCTGTGGCTTCCTGGTTCCTCCGCCTGGAGTGGGCCATGTCCTCCACTCAATAGACCGCCTGATTATTATCATTCTGTTGTTTGTTTTGGGTTAAGCTTGAATAAATCTTCAGTTATTCATTCTTTTCTCTATTCTGCTTCCTTGCATTTGAGTCCAGTTCAAATCCCGGTTCGACCTAACGTCGAACCAAACCGTAACAGATGGTTAATAATCCCATTACTTCCTTTGATCTCTTTGGGTGTAGAGAGTCCATCTCAGATGTGCTGCTGTGGTCCGAAATGACGCATGCGCAGTGGAGGCAGGGGGTCCCAGGAACAACAAAACTGCTGAACAATAAAACTCAGTTAAGAACAATTCACATTTTATTTTCAGTCATAAATTATTTTGATATCACTGAGGTACCACACAGTCAATACGATGTTTGTTGTTGTCCATTCGACAGCTCCTGTCATTGTTCGGGGTCGCCACAGCAGATACAGCCAGATCCGCATTGGTATTTGGCACAAGTTTTACGCCGGATGCCCTTCCTGGCACAACTCCAGTGTAACCTGGAGAAACACACACAGCTGCTGGTGTTCCAAAGAGGTCTTCCATCCAAGTACTAACCAGACGCTGCACTGCTTAGCTTCTGAGATCTGACGGGATCAGGCTGACACAGAGCAGACCAGCACACAGCCAATACGATGAAATATGCATAATTTATTTCAGTCTATATAAAGCAAAGAAAATATGAGGCATTATGAAGGACCTGACACCTGCCTTCAGCTTCTGTCAAGCTGCCAAAAATGTGGAAAAATCACCAGCATGCCCAGCGGTTTTGTATGATATAACATGATTTAAACTGACATAAAAGTCTTGTAGTTTCAAAACTGTACACATTGCTAGAGAAGCATCTGAGTTCTTGCATCATCAACACGTCCAGTATATCTGGGATCAACCGCGAGGCCTCAAAGGTGGCATTCTACCAGACGGCAGCTGACAGGATGATGCAGGTGACAGCTGTCACTGGAGACCACCAGCTGACCATGTGGCTGGCACTGCAGGTGTTCACCAAACTGCTGGATGCTGAGTCGAGCAGTTCTCAGTCTGGCAATGTGGACAGCCTTGTTCCCTCAGATAAAATAATATTTAGAGTAAAACAAAAATCATCAGTATTTGCAGAATTGATTGAGTTAATTTTGTAAAATCAATATAAAGACAGACAGGTGAATATATCAATGATCCACGGATGACACAATTGAGCAAACGCTTATTTCCTTTGTGGTCCTCGTGAGGCTAAAACCTAACAACATTGAGGAGCTCAACATATATATATACAAAATAACTACAAAAATTGAACAGAGAACAATAAGATCTTAATAAATTAAAATAAATGGCAACTGTATCCCTGTGGAAGTGTAGACGATGACAAATTTAGCACCAAATTTTGGACAAGAAAATGATGGACTAGAAGATAAGCTAGTCTTTTGGACAAAAAAAAAAAGTCACATTTAAAAAAAAATCAATAATAAATTAAAGGGTTACGTTCCTCTTCCCTTAGCTGACTGAGTAAAATTGACTTTAACCGTCTTTTAAAAATGAAAATGCATCATCATTCAACTGATCTGAATTTGAACCATATTGACTGGAAAAAGAAAGTTAATATGCTGTATTTTCCTCCATTTTGTGTGTTAGAAAATGGTTAATTTCTTCAGATTTTAATTAAAGTTATTCATCAGTTACAGTAGTTGTTTGTGCTTCACATAGAAGTGGATGCTTGTCTGATAACAGCACGTTTTAAAACCTATATACCTGGAGTGAATTATCAAGAAGGCTTCCTGATACTTAAATCAATTATTATTTTTTTATTTTATTTTATTTTATTTTATTTTTTATTTTATTTTATTTTTTGCAGTTAAACTCCACAGTTTTATTCTGATTAATTGTTTGGAAAGAAATCTGTTTTGTCGCTAGTTTGTGATTTGTTTGGTTGCCATGGGTGACTCGTGACGTCATTTCCCGCCAATGTCAGACAGTTCACAGAAGTTCAACCAACTAGTTAGCAGTTGGATGTTCTTGGAACAACAGTAATAAGTGGCGTCTTGACCATTTTACAGCAAAGTAAGACTTTAGTTGGACTTGTACAATCTTTAGACCAGCTGACTTGTTTACAGGTATGTAATGACTTTTATTGCTCGATCATAGTCACATGGCAAAGTCCAGTCATACCTTTAAAATAAAAAAAAAAAATACAAAATCAGGTGCAGCTACGTTTTTAATGGTTTTAATTATCAGTTGCAGTTTGTGTTTCACTTGAACGGGGATGTTTATCTGATCACAAGTTATCAGGATTAAAAATAAATCATGAAGGCTTCTGATACTTAAGTCACTTTGTAAACATTTATTTACAGTTAAACTCGACAATTCTTTCCTGAGTAATTGTTTCAAAATAAATTATTTTAATGTAGTAATTTTTTTTTACTTATTTATTTTTGTTGTTGTAGGGGTTTTTTGTTGTTTATTTTGTTTCGTTTCGTTGCATGGGTGACATCTGACGTCAAATCGCTCCAGCATCATTTTTCAATGCACCCACAATTTTAAAATAAGAAACCCTTAAATTATATATTCCTTCTCTTTGTGTAAAAAAATTAATAGAATTGAATTCTAAATGGCAATTGCTTATTTTTCACTTTGTACATCTATTGAACAGTCTTGAATGTTTGAAGGATGAATATGAACAGAATGGAAAGAATTTGTCAAATAATTTATCTGTTTTAGATTTAAAGTCACAGAGACATTTAAAAATATTATGTTAAAATAATTTGGAGAAATTAAAGTGATATTCCACCAGGTAACTGCAGATTTACTCAAGTTTGACTTTATCCATCAGTGGAGCATAAAGGCCAGATTCTATGTGTGATGTGACACAGATGATAATTTTCACTTTCTCCATCTCCAACTTTCACTTTGTCAGTTTCCAATTTCAATTTCTTTTTTTTTTTTTCATTTATATAGCACCAAATCACAGCAAAGTTGACCCAAGGCGCTTCACACAAGTAAGGTCTAACCTTACCAACCCCTAGAGCAAGCACACAGGCGACAGTGGTAAGGAAAGGAAATAATAAATAAAAGTTTCAGCTTGTTTGTTTGATTGTTTATTTATCTCTGAAATTGTTTTTCCGCAGATGGAAGATCTTGAACTTTTTCAAAAGACTCTGCGAGCCATCCTCCAGATGAATAAGGGCCGACTGTCACTGAACAAACTCAAGTCAGAGTACAAGTGGCTGACTGGAGAAAACATTGCCTACAGACGCATGGGACACAGAACTATGATGTCACTGCTCCTCAGCATGCCCTCCATCATCCACATGGAGCAAAATCGATTTGGAGAGGTTCGTGATTTGTTTGGATCAGATGCTTGACTTGATCAGTGTCTGTCAGCCACATTTCAGAAAGAAAGAACTTGACTGATTGATTGATTGGCTGTAGTCTACAGCCAAAATGCTTCTGAAATAAAGTCAAACTTGACTAATTTTGGGCCATGGAGAATGAAAATGTTTGAAATTCTTGATTGGCTGTAATTTTAAGAAATGTTACTGCTGTGCTGCTAAGGATTAATATATAACCCTTTTACTGATTTTTAAAGTGTTGCAATAAGACAACAGGTGAAATAACAGTCAGAGAAACTTTAAAAAATACCTATGTTTATGATTTTTCATGAAAACTCTACTGTTAACACAATATAATTATGTAGACACAAAATGTAAAACCTTGTATATCTTGGAAACAGTAGCCAATTAGCCATTTTTATTGTCATATTTCAATTCAACATGCCAAAATCCATAATAAATAGCACATTTTATATCTGAAGCAGAGTGTTTACTGTTTGACATGAATTTTTTATTGCCTTTTGTTTTAACAACATTAATTGTGAGACTCAGAAATCTAAAACAGACACTCCAATATAAATAATATCTGTTCTTAATTTTATCAGAATATTATATTCCTTTTATTTGAGGAATAAAATCATTTCTGACACTTCTCTTGTCAAACTTAAGCAACTTCAGGTTGATTACATCAAATCTGATCCAAAAACTACATCGTCTTGAAGTGAAACTTGTATCAAACCCTGTAAATTCACTTTTAAAGTTTCTTCTTGAAAGAACTGAACCAAACCTCTGAATGCTGAAGTCTTTATTAGAGGATGGAAATTGGGATGATTCACTGTAAATGGAAGAAATCAGACTTCAGTCATATTAAGCAAGTGATCCTGTGAGATCCTAAAGTAAAACAAAAAGGACAAAACGGACTGACTGAAGAACCTTCATGTGTCCAATGGTGGACATATTTCTATATTATATACTTATTGCCTGTTGAATATTTTTCACATCAGAATTAAATTTCCAGTTTATTTACTCACCATCAGATGCTGAAGGTTCCAACCTCACACAGAGGAGAGTGATGAAACTGGGACTGTAGCTTCTGTTTCACAAAATATAAGTCAAGGTGTATAAAATAAACAGCTGGCACCATAAAATTATGGAGAATAGCTGAAATATTTTGACAAATGAACTTGATATGCTGAATGCAACAGTTGGTGTCCCACGGCAAGATTACAGCCAACATGTGAAAATAAATGTTTGTGATTTTTAACTTACCCTATTAAGACTATATGTGCCATTATGACACCATCCAATATCCATATAATTACACAAAATACTGATATTTTACTGCTGGTCGTGGTTGTGGATTATACATATCAATGTTTGTTTTTGACTCTTTTGCAGATGATGTGCTATTCTTCCACTGAGCCACCGACAGCCAACACGAGAAGCACTAATCAAGTCTCCAAAGAGATGATCCAACCACACCAGGTCAACGCCGATGTGACAGCACCGCGAGTATTCAACGGTAACTTTTGGTTTTGGAACATAATCTTTTAAAGGGGAATTGTGGGATTTTTCAACCTGAGCATTATTTTTATATGTTTTTAGATTCAACATTTCACTTGGGACAAAAATGATTTTAACTGTTCTATTGTGGAGTTGGAACACTAAAACCATCACAGGCTAAAAAGTTAAACAATGTAACGGTACGGGGCAACCTCAAAGTTAACCACTTAATGTCAGATTCAGAACAGAATCAGTGAAAGTCTAATCAGACACGTCTGGTCGGCTGAAGAGACTTTCTATGGATGTACACGTGTGCATGTTTTTCTCAGTAAATGTCAAGAAATCCTCTTAAAACTGAAGGTGGCAAAGCAGTTTGTGCACTTGTTTCTGGTGCGTAGGGTTGTTGGTTCAAGGCCACCCCAGCTGGTTTTACATGTCATGTGGCGTTAAACACTTGCGGATCCATTCTGGATCTGCTGTGACGACCCAAGGACAAAGGGAGAAATGTGAAGAACTTATAAAATGATTGTGTGTTAATTCACCCTCCTTTTGCTTTGCTGTTGCTGTTGCACACGAAGAAATTACAAGTCGATTGTCGCTGAGGGGCTCGTTCTTCTGAATGATTCTGGAAACGTCTTGAAAAGTTGTGCATAATCTCACAGGATCAAACCCCTTTTCAGGAAAAACAAAACATTCTTCATATCCATGTTGTTAAGTTTTATACAGTATGAATGTTGCATGTGCGGCATTGTCTTAGAATAAATACAAAATTACATTAAAGCAGGGGCGTAGGCAGAAATCATAAAACGGGTGGGCCCAGAAAAAAATCAGACGGGCCCAACCTTTGGGGTTGTAGGTAAGGTGTAGGTATTATAATACACCGTTTGAAAAAGTACGCCTCGTTTGGACATCGCAAGCAACGCTATCACTTAGCCTACAGCACTGGCAAAGTGAGCACACAGATGCGACACGTCAGACACAAGTACTCTTCATGGATAATGCAAGCTGCAGTGCAGCGCACCACACACACACACACATTCAGTGCAAGTCTGGTAGCCTACTTGGCCCGGCCTAAACCCAAAACGTCAATAAGTATTTAAATAAGGCATTGTTTCAAAAATGAATTCCAAGTTTAATGATGAACACATCTCAGCCAACTGCACAGACGCTGTGTGCACAGTTACACAGACGCAAAGTGTCAGACACAAGGACCCCATGGACAATGCAAGCAGCAACACAACGCTTAGTCATGTAAAGTCATTTAAAATAAAAATTCAAATGATATCCGCAACATGAAAACAGGTTGGCTCGGCGGACAAATTATGAAATTGATAAACAATGGAAACGATGGCTCGGCGGCCAAATTAAAAACCATCAGAACGGACACCAACATGATTCATGGCAGTTGCAGTATAATATTAACAATTAGGCCTATTTAGAAGAAAAAGTAATTAATGGTCTCACACTTACATTTGATGAATTCTTTTAATGCTACAGCAGGAAACGACGTTTTTTTTTTTTGTTGAACTCTTATCACGTCATCATAGTCCAACAATTCGGTCAGTTCTCTTTCAAGGGAGAGTGCATTCAGTCTGTGAGTCAACATGGATGTTCTGGTGGACGTTTTTATCCGATTAACAGTAGAAAACAGCCGTTCGACAGTGTATGTTGTTATTGGCATTGTGATGAGGGCCAGCAGAAGACTATTTATTTGAGGAAAAATGTGGTCCCTCGTTTATCGCGGGAGTTACGTTAAAAAATAACCCGCGATAAACGAAATCCGCAAAGTAGTCAGCGCTATTTTTTGCAATTATTATAGATGTTTTAAGGCTGTAAAAACCTTCACTACACACTTTTCTCAAACAGGCATTAACATTTTCTCACTTTTCTCTCCTGTGTAAACACTCTCTTTTTTCTTCTGTGAGAGAAGATTATAAACAGACACACGCAGAACATAATGCGTGGCTCTCCCTTCGTTCACTGCCTCCAGAGGTACGGATGCGGGACCCACAAAGAATCCAAGTCCTCTCTCGGTGGTCACGGAGCTCTGCAGCTGCAGTCAACATCCGGATCAAAACAGCGAGCGTAGTCTCTGGACCTGTTGCCAGATTTGGCGCAATTCCGCACAGCCGACAGGAGGGCGGCGGTGTGATTGGCCCGCTGCGGCGTTTACTGAGTCCGCAGAAAGCTCATCGGAGGCAGTGAGAGCAATCGCGGTGATGCCGACCGGTGCCGCGAACGGCCTGCCTGATAAGGACACAGAACACAATGCACCATTAAAAAAAAAAAGCATGCAAAATTGCTCAAAAAAAAATCTGTGAAACTGCGAGGACGCGAAAGGTGAACCGCGTTATAACGAGGGACCACTGTACTCTGAAAATGAATTAATAAAAATCACAGAAGATGAACCAGATTTTTTTGACAAAATTTATTAATTGTCACTCAGTGCTAATGCAATACCATATCATAGGAATACAATGAGGCAACAACAGCTGACTGTCGAGTGTTGTCTCAGCCTTCTCATTGGATGGGGCGGGCCTGGCTGACAAGTGGGGGGGCCCAGGCCCATCCAGGCCCATCCTTGGCTACGCATAAGCATTAAAGTCATGACAAAGGTTTTCAGACAGTTTGGAAAAATCTGTAAATCTTTTGGTTTGCTGCTTTGCATAAAACAACCCTGAGCCATATTTACCTGATACAACTTTAAACCTGAGGAAATGTTTGTGTGCAGCTGCTGAGTCCAGGAGAGACGTGGACATTTATTTTGTCAGTGTCTTGTTATGTTGCCACCTAATTGAATTATTATTGTGTTTGATGGATCAGATTTCTGCACATCTGTACAGTCAGTAGCAGTGAGACAGACAATCGTCTGTGTCTCAGCAGGTCTGGACTTTAGCTGAAAACTGTTTCTCTCTTTCTCTCTGCAGCCAATCCTCAGACTCCTCGCAGGCCGTCCAAGCCCAGTGGACAGAATGTTGGTATCAACATGACGAGGGACATCAGGATGGTCCCGTCAGAACGAAGGTCCTCACGCCCGCCTTCAGCACAGTGAGTGAATGATGTGATTTAGGGTTGGACTTACACACTTGCATTGCTTCCTTGTGTCTTCGTTTTTTTGTTGTTTTTTTTTTTGATGACTCAGTAATCGGACTTGTGGACACGAAGACAATAACAGCTTTGGCAGTCTGACGTTTGACCGTATTGACCGTGACTTCACCCAAATGATTGACCTATTGCTGACCTAGGCAAGGCGATTCCAGAGTTCATTCATTCATTCATTCATTCATTTTTGCCAGTTATCTGGGTCTGGGTCATGTGTCAGCAGACTAAGCAGCTCAACCCAAACTTCCCTGTTCTGATCTTTAACCCCCTTCTGGAGAATCTCGCTGTGTTCCCAAGCCACCTGGGAGATAAAATCCGTCCAGTGTGTCCTGGGTCTTCCCTGCGCCTCCTCCAATGAGCCTGGAAGACTTCATGGGGGAGATGACCAGGTGGCATCCTCAGTAGATGCTTTCAGTCTGAAAGATCCATGGCTCTCTCCAAGTCTCTCTCGCTGTTAAAACGTCTCACCCTGTCCCTTAGTGTAAGACTGGAATACCGTACAAAGGGACCTCATTTCCCTTTTATTCATGATCTTGTTCTTTCTGTCCCTACCCAAAGCTCATGACCATTTGGAGGTGCTGACTGTCATCCTAGTCGTTTTACGTTCGGCCTCAAACATGCCCAGTGCACATCAGAGGTCTCAGTCTGACACCAACAGCAACACCTCATCTGAAAAAAGCAGAGATGTAATTCTGAGGTCATCAAACTGGACACCCTCCAATCTCTGACTGAGCTTTGAAATCCTGTCCATAAGAAAAAACAAAAATCACAAACAGGATTGTTGAGAGGGGGCAGCCCTGAGACAGTCCACCAGCCACAAGAAACAGGTCCAATGAAGTGGAAAGAATTTGGATACAGCCCCTACTTTGGTTGCATGGAGACCCAATTGTGATTTGAAAATCAAATTCCTTTACCTTGACCTTTGTCAAAAGAAATTATTTCAGGGTAGTTTCAGGGTCAGCTTTCATTGACAATTTGCCAAGTTTGGTAGAAATCAGCAAAAGGACCTGGGAGGAGTCAGCCAACAATGACGGGAAGACATGCGCTCGTCCCCAATGACGGAGGTCAGGAAAATGTAAACTTGCTGGTCAGTTCCAAAAACCACCTCCAAATGTGACCCAAGTTTCCTTCAGACTGAGAAACGTAATTTATTTTTTTTTGCTTTTGACAACAATGACCTTTGCCTTCATCGATTTAATCCGACATGGGCAATTGCCAAAACAAACCCTTTCGGGGCAACTCCCAGAGCTGACTGTTGTTCACATTTCAAGTTTGGACAAACGTTCAGATGATGGTCTGATGTTTGAGGGTAATTCAGCGTCTGTGGGGAACAAGAAGAGGGAACAGTGAGGGAGTGAAATCGTTGAAATGTTGAATTAAAGCTGAGATGAAATTCATGTCACACACAGTGAAGTGATGGTAAAGTATCACAGAGAGAATGATCTGATGAATTCTTTCCAATCCTCCTCCTCTAGGCCTCCTTCCTCCCCTCCAGCTCTCAGCCAGGAGCTGAAGCTGCAGCTGAAGGAGCTGCTGAAGATGTTCCCGTACGGATTGTGGGCCAATGCGCTGGCGAAGGCTTTCCAGGACAAATACAAAGTAAGTGACATTCTAAAACACTCCACCTGCTTTTACCTTCTTCATCAGTCAGAGCAGCTGTGATCCAGAAATGACTTTACAAAACACCATGTCATTAAAAACAGACTTAATGAGTGTCTGTGAGAACTCTTCTGAAAAGTTACCTGATGGACTTTTAACTCTAATCTATTTGTATCTTTTCCAGACTAAACTGTCTGAATACATCCTGGAGAACCTGGATCTCCTGAAAGAAATGTGTGAAATCGTCTGTCTACTGCCTGATGACCCAAAGAAGGTCATCCTGTACAGCAAGATCCGCCCTGAAGGACAGCGATGACAGGAAGGACTCCTTAAAACCCACATTCAAAGACATTTTTTTACATAATAATAATGTGTAGTGTAGATTTGGGGGGGGGGGGGCTGCCCCAGCTGTTAATAAAAAAGCCCCCCCCACCCCCCAAAAAACAAAAAAAAAACTGCTATGTCACTTTATTTTTTTCTTCAGGATCATCACTTTTTTACTCGTTTCATGTTTGATGGATTTGATGCATTTTTACATTTGATGTATAACTTCGCGCTCTGACCGCTGTCAGAGAGACACTCGCTGCTTCACAGTAAGCTTAGCCTCGCAGATCGAATTACCTACAGAAAAATAAACCGTGCAAATGATGGAATTGGATTAGAATGGGAATAACCCCCTTGTGTCTGATGATGTGTCGGACGTTCATGCTGATATATGGTTGAAAATATCCGTTTTATCGGCTCCGCTATGCGTCCCCAGTAAAGCTCTATTGTCGACCGTATATTCCAGCATGAACGTCCGACACATCATTAGACACAAGGGGTTATTCCCTAATTAAATTACTTTCCTTAATCACTGTATTGTGTCTATTTCTTACTTCAAATAAAAAGATAATTTGGAATGTCTTTGGTCTCCAGTCATTTTAAATAAATAGGAGAAGATTATTAAAATGATTCAGGTGATAAAGTCCTAGAGAACTCAGGTGAAGGCCTCACAGTGACGGTGATAAGTCCAGGGCCACACCTACAACATCATGGTGATGAGCGCTTGTTGGAGGGCCTCCCTGACTCCAGAATTCCCACAGTTCTCCTGGTGTCTGGGTTTCCTCTGGGCACTCCAACATCTCCACATCTGGAGTTGGTCCCTGTGCTCTGGACTGTGGCTGCACACGGTTCCTCCTGGTTGGATTGTGTCTAACTGGAATTAAGATGGTTAAATACAGAGGACATATTTCATTATGTGGATCCATGTACTGACCCTGAAGACTTTTACTCTTGTTCTGTGCTACCTGTTTTATACACAGAAATTTTGGACTAACCTGTGTCATGATTGGATGATTTGATGGTGGTTCTACTAGAATTTTTTTTTTATTAATGTCTTTGAAGAGTTTATTTTACTTATCTGGAAATTTTGACATTTTTTAATCAACATTAATTTTGGAAATGAAGCTTCAGTATTTTTCCAACAGCTTGAAAACATTTCGTGGAACATTGCTGTCCACATTGTTGATGTCATCACTCAAAAAAGTAATGTCACATGTAATGTTACTCGCTACTTCAAAAATTATTTTACTTTCAAATCAAATCAAATCAATTTTATTTATATAGCGCCAAATCACAATGCCGTGCTTTCATTGAAAAGCAGCTCATTGCATTACTCAGAAACAGCTTGTAGCCAAACTATGGGACGTACAACATCTCCATCAGTATCGTGTCCACCGCACGACCTCTGCTGTCAATCAAGTGAACATTGGCTGCACCCCTCTTCAACACAACCCCGCTGGTCTTCTGTCCATCAGCCAGCTCCAATATGTGCTTTTGCAGCTTGTAACTTGAGTCAAAACTCTGAAATAATCCATCACTCAAAGTCTCTTAATCCTTCCTCAGTGTGGTGATAACAGTCTCTGCATGAATAATATGATCTGTGACGCTCTCATGAACAGCTTTTTGAAGGGATGTCAGCTCCGTATACAGGCTGATCACACGTGGCTTCACCTTACCAGTATCATGGTCTCTGAGAATCTGAAGCACCTTCCTGCCGTCGTCCGCTGCATCTCTCATCACAAGTGACAGACTTTTATCATCCAACACTTGAATCACTTCAACAAATACGTCTTCATTTCTTTCAGCATCTTCATCTGTGCCCTCGTCACCTTCATCTGGCTCTTGCAGTTTGATCCTTTTTTTTTTAATCAAAATTTAGTTTCTCATCTCCATCGAAACAGAATCCTTTCCATCAGCTTCCAAACTCCTTCCTGGGTCCATAACCTGTTGACGTTACATCATAAAAGGGCTGGAATACTGTTTCTTAACATAATGGAGGAACAAACTCACACACATCCTTCACTTTGTTTGACTGGCAGGAAAACTGGTCACAGGAGCAAAGTCACAGTCATTTATTGATTATCTGCTGCACTCTGATGATGACAGCAGAGTGAAGAGCACATTCAAGAACACAACACACTGGAGCCGCTGAGTTACAATTTCCATAACAATTGTTCATTTTGTGACTAAAGCACCAACTTTGGCACACAGATTCTAAATAGTGCAGCAGATAATTGAAAAAAATGCTTCAAATGGTGATGTAAGCACCAAATTTGGCACACATACTCCTTAGACATTACTCTTTTAAAAATGCTGGGTACCCACGTGAACTTTCAATAGGCGGCCAAGAAGGGGTCAATTGAAGTATTACACAGGGGTCAAAATTTAAAAATGCTCCAATCATATTGAAAGGTATTCCATATTATTTGTCTGATCATAAAGATTCCAAAAAGGTATAGTTTGGATTATCTGTGAATGAATGGTCTGGAGTTATGGGGTAAAAACAGCAAGAACACTGAGAAAGTTCAATTTCAGTTTGTACAGGGGTCAAAAGTTAAAGTTGCTCCAATTTTGGTAAAAGGTGGTGCAAATTACTGGTTGAGCTAATAGGATTAATAAATGGAATAGTTTTGACTGTGTTGCATGCTTGGTTTGCAAAGTAAAGGTTAAACAATATCAGCATCCATTGGATTCTATGACATGTAACATATGCTACCCTGTAACATGATAACTAAGCATGATACATGATGCAAACTATTCCTTTTTAAAACCGTATTCACGCAACTAATAATTTGCATCACTTTTTACCAAAATTGGAGCAACTTTAACTTTTGACCCCTGTACAAATTGAAATTGACCTTTGTCACTGTTCTTGCTGTTTTTACCCCATAACTCTGGAACATTCATTCACAGATAGTCCAAACTATACCTTTTTGGAATCTTTATGATCAGACAAATAATATGGAATACCTTTCAATATGATTGAAGCATTTTAAAATTTTGACCCCTGTGTAATACTTCAATTGACCCCTTCTTGGCCGCCTATTGAAAGTTCACGTGGGTACCCGGCATTTTTAAAAGAGTAATGTCCAAGGAGTATGTGTGCCACATTTGGTGCTTGCATCACCATTTGAAGGATCCCTCAGTAAATATTCACTTATCTGCTGCACTGAAATTAGCTAACACTTATTTTCAGATGAGGAGGTATCCTGGAGCTGACCTCTCATGACCTACAGGGGTCAATGAAGAATTACACAGGGGTCAAAATTTAAAAATGTTACAGTCATATTGACAGGTATATCATCACATGAATTGTCTGATCTTAATGATTCCAAAAAGGCATAGTATAAAAATAATGAATGTTTATGAGTTCAATGGTATGAATATTTCATGGGGTGAAAACTCATGAAACTCATGAATTCACCGAATTAAATATTTGTCCATTGAAAGAATGTAAAAACTTTCATTATTTGTTTTATATAATGGCTATAAAATAGATCCTTGTCATTTGTTATTTTATTAATTTATAAACAACAGAAAAGGGACTTACATTTTGATGTTCCACTGCTGCTAAAGTCCAAATTGTGACGTGTAGTTCAGTGATGCTATGCACTGACTTCGGGCTTCCATAAAAAAGATACTTTGTGTAGTTCCTCAGTCCAGCCAAAAATCACGTCAGCTTTTCAGCTGTTCATGCATCCCGATGGTTTACAGTGGAGTAGATTTTGTGTGTTTGTGTGTGTGTGTTAACGAGAATTCGCACAGTCACTTAGTTCAATCAAATCGTCTCGCTTGTGTCATTGTCCTGCGCGCATGCTCACACAAGCGGGTTGGCACTTGTGCGCGTGTGTACTACCAAAAAAAGACTGTGTACATCCTCAGTGCAGCAAAAAAAAAAAAATCAAATGGAAATTAGTCCAGCTTTTCATTCTAACATCCTGCAAACAGCCACCAGATGGCATCCGGTGTGTGTGTGTGTGTGTGTGTGTGTGTGTGTGTGTGTGTGTGTGTGTGTGTGTGTGTGTGTGTGTGTGTGTGTGTGTGTGTGTGTGTGTGTGTGTGTGTGTGCAGAGTGCAATGGTACCAAATGTATGGAACCGAATTTACACTTGAAATGGAACCAAACTGCACTCTAAATGCAATGCAGCACAAATGGGACAAATAATCCATGTCATGTGACATGGCGTTATATAATTTAGAATATCCTTGACTAAATGTTGTGGAGTTACAGGGTAAAAACAGCAAATACGTATATTTCAGTTTGTACAAGGCTCAAAAGATAAAGTTGTTAGAATTTTGGTAAAAAGTGATGAAATTATTGGTCAAGTTAACTGGGATTTAAAAGGAATACGTACTTTGCACCATCTGTTATGCTTAGTTATCATATTACAGGGTAACATATGTCGCATGTCATAGAATCCAATAGACATCAACCTTGTTTGAGCTTTACTTTAGAGGTCAAACATTCAACACAGACAAAACTATTCCATTTATTAATCCTATAAACTCGACATTTGTTGTCCATCCATAAAATGGATTAAACTATACGACAACCCTAATTCCAATGAAGTTGGGACGTTGTGTAAAATATAAATAAAACAGAACACAATCATTTGCAAATCCTCTTCAATCTATATTCATTTGAATACACCACAAAGACAAGATATTTAATGTTCAAACTGATAAACTTTGTTTTTGTGCAAATATTTGCTCATTTTGAAATGGATGCCTGCAACACGTTTCAAAAAATCTGGGACAGTGGTATGTTTACCACTGTGTTACATCACCTTTCCTTCTAACAACACTCAATAAGCATTTGGGAACTGAGGACACTAATTGTGAGTGTCATGATTGGGTATTAAAGGAACATCCCCAAAAGGCTCAGCCGTTCACAAGCAAAGATGGGGCGAGGATCACCACATTTAGATTTCACACAACTTGTACATTACATAGAGGTCACTAACTACTACAGCAACAAGACACAGAATGGACAAGAGACAGGAAACAAGAGGACACCAACGTGATCTGAGCATGAACGGTTATCTTACACAAACTCAGTCAAAGGAGGGCACACAGGTTAAAAAAAAAATACAGAACTACTACATTTATAATTCAACTGCAATAAGTTAATTAAAATTGCAAGTCTAATTTCATACATTTATATATTTTAAAAACAATAGCTTTAAGAACAGTAATTTATAAAATGCTGTAGTGCATTGCACATTCCCTACGGTTCCTCTTAGTTTCTACAACTGAGTTCATAATGCTCACATTTTTGATTTGATCTGAGACACTCCTTTAAGTGACTTTGGAAAGCGTTAAAGCTTGGGGCCTCCCTCACTGTTGTTGGCAAAGCATTCCATTGGACACCGCCTTTGTAGGACAGAACATTTTGTGCAAAAGCTGTTTTTCTCACAGACACCTCACAGTCCCCTCTACTCATAGCCCTGGTGACCCTCAGACCAGTTGTTCTATATGTAATATAATTTGCAAGAGGTGGAGGAGCCAATGTAAAGTTTTGTATATTAGACATGCATTTTTAAATTTGCTAAAATTTTCAAAACTAAATAAGTTATACTTTGTTAAAATTTTACAATGATGATACAAAAATGGTCTTTTATCTAAAATTTTCAATGCTGTTTTGTAAAGTCTTTCAGTTGGTTTTAGAACTGTCACACCGGTTAGAGACCAGCTGGTTATGCAGTAACCTACATGAGAAAAGATCATACAGTGCAAGAACATCGTAGCCGCTTGATCTGTCATTGACCTCCTTATTTGGTTGAAGTTAAACAGATTGTATTTGAATCTTTTAGTTATCATTTTAATGTGATTTTTAAATTATTTCAACAAAATTGGGCAGGTGCATAAATTTGGGCACCCTTGTCATTTTATTGCTTTGAATACATTTAGCACTAATTATTGGAAAACAAAATTTTTTTATTTTTCTTTAATATTTATTTCATTCATTTAAAAGAAAAACAGAAAAGCAAAAAACAAAAGCACCACAATACCAGAATGAAAAGGAGCAGAAAGAAGAACAAGTCTTATGATTTCTGCCCCTTTTAACAATACAATCTTTCAATATACAGCATCATAGTCAACATTATTTAACAGATTGCATTTCTTTAACTTGTCACATACCACTGACCCATTTCATAATTATGACCATTAATTAATAGATTACATCACTGACAGGTTACATTTAAACTTAAGACACTCCAAACATTATTAACAGTTTACTCTTTTTTTCTTTCTTTTTTTACTTTCTTGCAGCCCACTGACTTACTTCATAGTTTCATACTTACTTAATACATCTAATTTAATATGTTTTTTAAATAATTTAAGCGACCTTAATTCTTTAATTTCTTTATTAAGATTGTTCCATAATTTGACACCATTTACTGCAATACTCCTTTCCTTTACTTTGGTTCTAAATCTTGGTTTTTTAAAGACTTCTATTCCTTTCAATTTATAACTACTTACTCTTTTTTCAAACATATTTTGAATGTTTGTTGGTAAAGTATTTTTATTAACTTGGTACATCGTTTGTAATATTTTCAAATCGACTAAATCATGAAATTTAAGTACCCTATACTTAATAAACAATGGATCAATCAATCAATCAATTTTTTTATATAGCGCCAAATCACAACAAACAGTTGCCCCAAGGCGCTTTATATTGTAAGGCAAGGCCATACAATAATTATGTAAAACCCCAACGGTAAAAACGACCCCCTGTGAGCAAGCACTTGGCTACAGTGGGAAGGAAAAACTCCCTTTTAACAGGAAGAAACCTCCAGCAGAACCAGGCTAAGGGAGGGGCAGTCTTCTGCTGGGACTGGTTGGGGCTGAGGGAGAGAACCAGGAAAAAGACATGCTGTGGAGGGGAGCAGAGATCGATCACTAATGATTAAATGCAGAGTGGTGCATACAGAGCAAAAAGAGAAAGAAACAGTGCATCATGGGAACCCCCCAGCAGTCTAAGTCTATAGCAGCATAACTAAGGGATGGTTCAGGGTCACCTGATCCAGCCCTAACTATAAGCTTTAGCAAAAAGGAAAGTTTTAAGCCTAATCTTAAAAGTAGAGAGGGTGTCTGTCTCCCTGATCTGAATTGGGAGCTGGTTCCACAGGAGAGGAGCCTGAAAGCTGAAGGCTCTGCCTTACAAACCCTAGGAACTACAAGTAAGCCTGCAGTCTGAGAGCGAAGCGCTCTATTGGGGTGATATGGTACTACGAGGTCCCTAAGATAAGATGGGACCTGATTATTCAAAACCTTATAAGTAAGAAGAAGAATTTTAAATTCTATTCTAGAATTAACAGGAAGCCAATGAAGAGAGGCCAATATGGGTGAGATATGCTCTCTCCTTCTAGTCCCCGTCAGTACTCTAGCTGCAGCATTTTGAATTAACTGAAGGCTTTTTAGGGAACTTTTAGGACAACCTGATAATAATGAATTACAATAGTCCAGCCTAGAGGAAATAAATGCATGAATTAGTTTTTCAGCATCACTCTGAGACAAGACCTTTCTGATTTTAGAGATATTGCGTAAATGCAAAAAAGCAGTCCTACATATTTGTTTAATATGCGCTTTGAATGACATATCCTGATCAAAAATGACTCCAAGATTTCTCACAGTATTACTAGAGGTCAGGGTAATGCCATCCAGAGTAAGGATCTGGTTAGACACCATGTTTCTAAGATTTGTGGGGCCAAGTACAATAACTTCAGTTTTATCTGAGTTTAAAAGCAGGAAATTAGAGGTCATCCATGTCTTTATGTCTGTAAGACAATCCTGCAGTTTAGCTAATTGGTGTGTGTCCTCTGGCTTCATGGATAGATAAAGCTGGGTATCATCTGTGTAACAATGAAAAAGTGAATAAAATTGGTCCTAGCACAAAACCTTGTGGAACTCCATAATTAACTTTAGTCTGTGAAGAAGATTCCCCATTTACATGAACAAATTGTAATCTATTAGACAAATATGATTCAAACCACCGCAGCGCAGTGCCTTTAATACCTATGGCATGCTCTAATCTCTGTAATAAAATTTTATGGTCAACAGTATCAAAAGCAGCACTGAGGTCTAACAGAACAAGCACAGAGATGAGTCCACTGTCCGAGGCCATAAGAAGATAATTTGTAACCTTCACTAATGCTGTTTCTGTACTATGATGAATTCTAAAACCTGACTGAAACTCTTCAAATAGACCATTCCTCTGCAGATGATCAGTTAGCTGTTTTACAACTACCCTTTCAAGAATTTTTGAGAGAAAAGGAAGGTTGGAGATTGGCCTATAATTAGCTAAGATAGCTGGGTCAAGTGATGGCTTTTTAAGTAATGGTTTAATTACTGCCACCTTAAAAGCCTGTGGTACATAGCCAACTAACAAAGATAGATTGATCATATTTAAGATCGAAGCATTAAATAATGGTAGGGCTTCCTTGAGCAGCCTGGTAGGAATGGGGTCTAATAAACATGTTGATGGTTTGGATGAAGTAACTAATGAAAATAACTCAGACAGAACAATCGGAGAGAAAGAGTCTAACCAAATACCGGCATCACTGAAAGCAGCCAAAGATAACGATACGTCTTTGGGATGGTTATGAGTAATTTTTTCTCTAATAGTTAAAATTTTGTTAGCAAAGAAAGTCATGAAGTCATTACTAGTTAAAGTTAATGGAATACTCAGCTCAATAGAGCTCTGACTCTTTGTCAGCCTGGCTACAGTGCTGAAAAGAAACCTGGGGTTGTTCTTATTTTCTTCAATTAGTGATGAGTAGAAAGATGTCCTAGCTTTACGGAGGGCTTTTTTATAGAGCAACAGACTCTTTTTCCAGGCTAAGTGAAGATCTTCTAAATTAGTGAGACGCCATTTCCTCTCCAACTTACGGGTTATCTGCTTTAAGCTACGAGTTTGTGAGTTATACAGTTATATGGATTAGATGGATCTCTAAAACCACTGTTACTAATCACTTTTAAAGCTCTTTTCTGCAAAATAAATAAAGGTTGTATATGTTGATCCCCAGATTTCTACACAGTAAGTTAAATATGGGACAATCAATGAATTGTACAATGTTAATAAACCATAACTATTTAATGAATATTTTACTTTATGCAAAACAGCAATGGCTTTCGCTATTTTTCCTTTTATGTAATTTATGTGTGACTTCCATGTAAGATCTTCATCAATCATGACTCCTAAAAATTTCATTTCTTTTACCCTTTGTATATCCATTCCATCTATTTGTAATGACACATTATTTTTTTTCGCTCTATCATTAAACAATATGAAATTTGTCTTATTAATATTTAGTGACAATCTGTTTATATCAAACCAATGTTTAACTTTTTCCAACTCTGTATTTATCACTTGTGCTACTTCCTGTATATCTGATCCAGAGTAAAACAGCGTTGTATCATCAGCAAATAAAATGCTGCCAAGCACATTGGATACATTCACAAAATCATTGATATACAAAATAAACAGTTTGGGTCCAAGTACCGATCCTTGTGGTACTCCATAAATAATGTTGCACAATTCTGATTTGGTATTATTTATCTGAACAAACTGTTTTCTATTTTCTAAGTAGCTTTTTACCCACTGATGTGCAACACCTCTTATTCCATATTGTTGTAACTTGTGGAGCAATCTTGAGTGGTCTATAACATCAAAAGCCTTTTTCAGGTCAATAAAAATACTTACAAAATAATCCTTATTATCTATTGTTGTTGATATTTTCTCTATTAATTCCATAATTGCCATAGCTGTCGAATGTTTTGTTCTGAATCCATACAGAGCATTATTTAAAATATGATGTTTCTCAATAAATTTATCCAATCTTGTTACAAAAACGTTTTCCATAATTTTAGAAAACTGTGGAAGCAATGATACTGGCCTGTAATTAGAAAAATTATGTTTGTCTCCATTTTTATATAATGGGACTACCTTAGCAATTTTCATTTCATCTGGAAAAACCCCAGTTGACAGAGAGAGATTACAAATATAAGTAAATGGTTCAATAACAATTTCTATTATACTTTTTACAGTCATCATGTCTAAATCTTCATGGTCAGTTGATCTTTTGCTTACACAGTTTTTTTTACAATATTTCTTATTTCATCTTTTTCCACATTGTCCAGGAAAATACTATTGACCGTATTTACCAATGTACATAATTTATCTTCTATTATTGGTTTATTTCCCACCAGACTTGACCCTACATTTGGTTTGATAAGCTCACTGACACTTGACCTCCTTACACAGGAGATGATGGAATCCCTAAATTCTTTGCAATTGAATGTTGAGAAACATTGTTCTTAAACTGTTGGACTATTTTTTTTCACGCAGTTGTTCACAAAGTGGTACAACATGGCCAAATTATCGTATCTCAATATTGTCATATAAATTTGTCATGTAAATGTCACTTATATACATGTTGTCTATATCCTTGAGCCGCTTAGGTGGATAGGGAGAGTTCCCATGGGATAAAAAAGCTTTTCAACCTACCATCCCTGCTTCTCAAGACCAGGCACCTAAGTGGCTCTACTCTCTCTCTCTCTCTCTCTCTTTAAAGATATTTAGGTGTACCTTAGTAAACACTAGTAGAGTTCCACCTTAGATTTGGAATGTATAATAGAAGATATACCTTACTGAATTGTCATAGCAATTTGATATACAATATGATGATTATTTGACACAAAGTGCAGCAACAGTGAAAATTAAACATTCTTAAACAAAACAGTAATAATACCACACTCATTTTGCACTCATCATAAGGTTAGGATACTGTACCCTCCAAAAGTACTGGAACACTTGGAATTTCACACATTTTAATTTGTTCATGCCATTTTAAATACAAGAAAAACAAAAAATAAAGAAATAAAATTTATAAAATTATCTTCCTCAAACTCAAGCTGAAAGCAAATATCTAAAACATGATAAAACCTATAAATAATAATCAGTTTTATTGATGGTTTTCTTTAGACAAGTCAGGGGATGGAAACATGAACATTTCCAAGTCACTGAATATGTCTTGGACTTTATTTACATCAATTATTAAAAAATACAAAAGTTTCTTTCACCAAAACATCAAATCTAGTCTTTCATCTCAAATGTACTTTCTGTCAAATTGTAGCTGAACTTTCGGGTCTTCTTTTTAAGAAAATCCTCCTCTACACCACTTCATCAGGAAGCTGGATTTTATTAATTTATATCAAGTTGTAGAGATTTGCTTTCAGTTAGAGTTAAGGAAGATAATTTTAGAAAAAAAAAAAAAACATATTTGAAATGGAATAAACAAATTAAAATGTGTGAAATACCAAGTGTTCCAATATTTTTGAGGGCAATTGAGAAACACTGAGGAGCAGCATCTTACATCTCATATATAGTGCAGCAGATAAGAGAATATTTAGAGTGGAATCCTGCAAACGGTGATACAAGCATCAAATCTGGCACAAATAATCCATAGACATTAACTCTTAAAAAAAACAAAAAACAAAAAACAAACAAAAAAAACTGATTGGCCACTTGAATTTTCAAAAGGCAGCCATGCAGGCGTCAATTGAAGAATTACACAGGGGTCAAAATCAGGGGTGAGCAACTTCTTCCAGAAAGGGCCAAGAGGGAGCAGGTTTTCTTTGCAGCCACTGATTCCACCAGGTGATTTCACAGATTAATATCACTTTGAGCAGATGGAATCAGTTAATCAGTGAAATCACCTGCTGGAATCAGTGGCTGCAAAGAAAACCTGCACCCTCTTGGCCCTTTCTGGAACAAGTTGCCCACTCCTGGTTTAAACTAAAAGATGCTCCAATCATATAGAAAACTACACCACATTATTTGCCTGATAATAAAGATTCCAAAAATCTTTATTTCCACAATTCCAAAATCCAAAACTTCTGACCCTTGTGCAAACTGAAATTGACCTTTGACACCATTCTTGCTGCTTTTACCTCATAACTCCAGAACATTCAGTCATAGATAGTCCAAACTATACCTTTTTGGAATTGTTATGATCGGACAAATAATGTGGTGTAGTTTTCAACATCATTAGAGCATTTTAAAATTATGACCCCTGTGTAAATCTTCACTGCTGCCATATTGGATTTTCAAGTGGTTCTCACTTTTTTCTCAAATACTGATTTATGAAAAACATTCATGCCAAATCTGATGCTTGTATCACCAAGTGAACAATTCTGGCCAAAAATCAAACTTATCTGCTCCACTAATAGCAGAGATGTTGGTCCAATGAGAGCGGCACTCTGAGCAGGGCGCCGTCTACTTTCTCCTCATGTTTACTGTAAAGTATGCAATACGGGTGCACTTGAAATGTTGGAGTGGTTTGCTCAGTCGCACTGTAGCCGGAGCAAAGTAGAGGTTTAACTGGAGCAATGAGGAGGTTTACCCGCAGCAAATGTCTGTCGAATATCCAACATAAAACTAATTTCACTGTGGTGATTTTAACACCTTTACGGAGATGCAGTGACTTTTTAGAGTAGTTTGAATCTTTAAGCTGTCAAATACTAATGTTCCTGTGATAACAGGACTCCCTCATTTTAAACAGTTCCTGGACATGTTGAGGCAAGAGTTTATTGTTATCTTTAAACATGGTGCAAGACATGGTGCTGCACGTGTGCAAGGCATGGTGCTGCACATGTGTCTGCAAACGATAGCTGTACCTCACTGTGGCATCATCATTACACACAGCTGGTGAACACATATCATGTCATGCACAATATCACCTAACAAGACACCACCACGAGGTGCGTGCATCGGCGGGCTCTCTTCACATTGTAATAAATAAAACCACAAATCACCTTTGCAACGCAGTCACCAGTGCTTCAGTGTGTGCTGGACAGAGGGATACGTGGAGCCAGTCCATGATATGAGTGCATCAGGTCAAAAATAGTAAAGGAAGAAAAAGTCACCTATGCCAGTTCATTACATCCTTTTTTATGTCCCGGAGAAGGATAATTCTTGTATTGTCCACTCTTTATAACAGGAATTAATATTAAAAAGTGTGGTTTGTGTGTGTGTGTTTTACAGTGAGAACAGAATCATGGCCAGTAACATGCTTGTCTTACATTTAAACAGTATGTTCATTGTTCTTATGATGTTCTGTGCACTCACATTATTTTGCACTTTCACATTTCCATTGATTTATGCATCAGCATAAATAATATGTCTGGCATGTAATTGCTGCAGCTGCTGTGTGAGCGCCATGTATGTCCTCGCTCTGCATTCATGCACGCTCATGTGCGCGTGCACAAAACCATTGCCGCGGGATCGTTCACGCCTGTCCGCCCATGTGCTCCTCCCAATAGCAGGTGGAATTTTTCACGGTTTGCCAAATCGTCCACCCCTCCCCCCACCTTTTTCGCCAGTTTTCTACTTTATTCGCCCAGCTTCATGTTATGTGTGAAGGGGCCCTTAACGTTTGTCTGCATTGATTATTTAACTAAAACAAGAGTGAAATATATAAATCCAGAGTTTTCTTTGGAAATATGAGCTAATGTGGAGAAAAGTGAGCTATCTTGTAAACTATGGACAAAGTTAGGAACAGACAACAGGCTAATGTTCCAGAACTTTCCATCACAGACCCACCTTGTCTATGAAAGAACTGGGTGATACTGTCGACCAGTCGCTTTCTTTCTCCTGTCAGAGCTTTTTATTCTTTTCATTTTTCTTCTTGCTCAGCCTGTCGCTTTTAAAAGAAGGGCTTATGGAATATGTCATGTGGCATTGTGGGAGGCCTGTGTAGTTTTGCTTTGTGTTACTTCAGTGTTGTCTGTAGCTGCTTGTAGTGCTCCCCACGAAACAGTTGGTGGCAGTAGTGCACCAAGTTGGGTTAAAACCACTTTTAAGCTGGGAGTAGAAGAATAAGTGTGTGTGCCGCCTGCAACGTGGAAATGTCAGAGAGCTTTGTTCTGTTCTGGAAAATAAATGTTTGTGTTCAACAAGTTAATACACCTGTTCAGCCTCTGTACCACGGATGAGAGATCACTGAGTTCTGAGGTGTCCTCCCGTCTTCCAATAGATGTCTGTGAAAAGTTTCAGCAGCTGTCTGAGGGAGAAGATGGACATTTTTAGTAAATACAGATATAGGCCGGTAAGAGTTGAGAAATGTTTCAAAACAAATAAACTTAGTGTTACAATACATTGTAAACACAATATATGTGATTATAAGTTGTAAGTATTAGGGGCCTCTCTGGACTTCTGTCAGTCATGGGCCCCTAGAATCCTTCTCCTTATTCTCCCATTTTTATCACCCCTGCACATCCTGCAGGAGTGCTGATGGGAAGTCATTAATATGTGCATCTCAGCTTGTTAACACATCTACAACAAGGAGCACCCTATAACCCCAAGGGGTGACCAGTTGTCATTTGCATAGCTGGCATACAGAGACCTTTGTATGCGTAGAATACACATTGCACTCCTCTGCGTGTTAACACAGAAGAGGGGTCATGGGACACATTGTCTGCACTCTGCACATCTGGGCATGTTAAGAGATCAAAATCAAATCAAATCACATCAATTTTATTTATATAGCGCCAAATCACAACAAACAGTTGCCCCAAGGCGCTTTATATTGTAAGGCAAAAGCCATACAATAATTACAGAAAAACTCCAACGGTCAAAACGACCCCCTGTGAGCAAGCACTTGGTGACAGTGGGAAGGAAAACTCCCTTTTAACAGGAAGAAACCTCCAGCAGAACCAGGCTCAGGGAGGGTCAGTCTTCTGCTGGGACTGGTTGGGGCTGAGGGAGAGAACCAGGAAAAAGACATGCTGTGGAAGAGAGCAGAGATCAATCACTAATGATTAAATGCAGAGTGGTGCATACAGAGCAAAAAGAGGTGAATAAAAAGAAACACTGGGTGCATCATGGGAACCCCCCAGCAGTCTAAGTCTATAGCAGCATAACTAAGGGATGGTTCAGGGTCACCTGATCCAGCCCTAACTAATCATGAGATGAAATAAACGGTCAAATATCTTTAAAAACATATTTAAAAAATGAGAATATATGAATGAACTGAGCCACAAAAAAAAACAATGTTCAGACGCAGAGATCACAAAAAGCAGGTGAGAAATCTGAACTTTAACAGCTGTTATTTTCCAAAGGTATTTATTTGTTCAATCTTGAGCTTAATGCAGTGTTGAAGCACAAAACTTGACTGATGAGGAGAAACAATTTCAGAAATGCAACAGAAACAACCACAAATCAGAAAAAGTTGGGACTGTATGTAAAATGAAGATAAAAATAAAAATGTTGCACCATTCCCAGTTTCACTCACAGAAGCCAAACGTTCTTCCAGAGTTGTGTAATTATACTACAATAGTAGAATATAAAGAAGGGGAAAAAAAAAAAAAATAGACAATATATTCGTCAATCGCAATTATTTGTCTGACAATTAATCGTCTCCAGAAATTCCTAATCGTGAAAGCACTACTTGAGATCACAGCGCAAAATGCTTGAGGATTTTCGAAATGCAGTGTTTTCTGTATTGATTTTCTATTGCGATAATTGGGTTTTGCGCAAAACCAGAGGTAATAGAATTATAATATTATTTTGGTTGGTGGTGTGCCGCAGGATTTTGTAAATATAAAAAGGGTGCCGCGACTCAAAAAAGGTTGAAAATCACTGCTCTAACCTGTCCAGCAGAGGGCAGACAGGTACAGTCAGGTCTATGAGTATTTGACCTGTGACAGTTTTTGTAATTGTACCTCACTACTGGCAAAATGAAACAACTGAGATGTGCTTCAAGTGTTAACTTTTATCTTTGATTCTTTTTTGATTCTGGTCATGTCTTTGACTTAATTTAATTAGATTGCTAAGAAATACAAACGTGAGACAGACGTTAGTGAGGGAAGCCACCAACATACCCATAACAACTCTGCTTCTGTACCTCTGACTGGAGAAACTGTTTTTGTCTTTTGCATGAATCACTTCTGTCCAATCATGAAGCTGTGTCACTACTGGTGAAATTTTTGTCTTTTGCATAAGCAGAGACACAGAGAAGTTGAGACCACTTCTAGACAAGGTTAACGTAAGGCTTCTTTTGTTTTCCTTACCACTGTTGCTCTGGGGGTTAGTAAGGTTAGACCTTACTTGTGTGAAGCGCCTTCAGGCAACTCTGTTGTGATTTGGCGCTATATAAATGAAAATAAATTGAAATTGAAATTGAAAATTGTTTTTCGCAATAGTAAAGTTTCAAGTGGCATTTCTGATTGTAAGCTCTATACTGTCGTGCTTGACAAAGGTTTCCAGAGTTTTCCATTCCCTGTGTGGATATATCAGCTATTGATGAATGAAGATTCTTGATGCAGTGTCGTCTGAGGGATGGGAAAACACAGGTGTTCAGCTTAGACTTTCCTTCTTGCCCTTTACACACTGAACTTCTTCAGATTCCTTGATTCGTTTAATATTTTATGCACTGTTAAGGTAGAAATATGCAAATTCCTTTTCTTTCAGGAACATTATTTTTAAACATTTCAATAATTTCCTCAGACATTTGTTGACAAACTGGAGATCCTCTGCCCATCTTTGCTCCTGAGACCCAGTCTTTCATGAATACTGCTCTTGTACCAAATCATGATGACAATCAGCTGTTGACAAAATCTGTTTGAAATAACGTCATTGTTGTATTATTGTTATTATTTATTTATTTTTTGCCTCTATTACTAGCCCTAAATTGCTCCCTTTTTTTTTTTTTTTTTTTTGATGTGTTGCAGGCCTTAAATGCAGGAATGGACGTGAAATGTGTGTTCATACTCTCTGCAACGAAATACAAGTAAATATGACAATTTGTGCTTTTTTATTATTATTGGTATTTTCCATACAAAACAACCTTTCCCTGGTTTGGGGTTGTAATTTCTATTCATATCCTGAGTTTCTCAACAGCCCTGAAGTTGAAGCGCTGCAGTATAAATCAGTTATATAAAGTGCTTTCTGTGGCAACAGTGCTTCTTAATCCATGAGCTGCAAAATTACATCTCCCTTCAACTTTCTTCATTCTTGTTCTAATTAAAAGTGCTAATTACTGCCTCCTAAGCTCCCCTTTCATCCGGAGGCTAATATGGACTCAGCTTTTGGTCAATGTGAGGCTAAAACGCAGCATGTGAATCAGTGCTCAGCCCCAAACTCCCCCTGTAGAGGACTGAGTCCTGCTTGTTGCATAATGTCAGAGTTTCTATGTTTCAGCTGGAATTCGGCCTCACGCTGCATTTCACACAATATTAAGAACCACTCTGTGGTGTTTTGTAACATTTTATATTTGTAGGATGCTCAGAGAGTACAGCCCTCTCTGAGGTCTCAAACATCAGAACACTGCCTCAGCTGAGACGCTGTTACAAAAGCTGTGCTTAGACCTGACTGTTTTGCACTACAATGGTTTGTGTTTCAACTCTTGGCTCATTTCTCCATGTGCCTCTCACCTTGCTAAGTTCATTGGCAAATCCTCCTGACCAGGCACACCACTCGGCAAAAGTTAGGAAAAGTCCTTGTTTTTATGGAGCTTGGTGGACTCCCACTCTACCCATGCTCAGCTCAGGATAGCCCAGGGCAGGACCGGTGCAAGTCAAGTCTAGGAGCATGTACTCATACGGTTCTTTGCTGCATCCATGAACTCACGGAAAAGCCTTGGGTCTTGGTTGTCAGCCCAGGTTGACAACAGGGTATATCCCTGCATCTCTAAAATAATCATCTATCTGCCCCAATCAGGTGAAATGTGGGTGTGTCCTTGGCCTGCTGCAACCACTGGGGTCCTCAGCATTCAGGGATCTAAGTGCTGGATCATGCAAAGATAAATGTGGCACATGACCAAATTGTCAAAGCAGGCAATCCCCCACAATGCAACTGATACTCCTCATCTTAGCCTCCCTAAGTAACTGTTGGTTTGATACAAAGTCACTCCAAAGGTACCCAAAGATTCTCCGAAGGGACGTAGTACCAAAGACATTCATTCGTCACCTTCGGTCATTAGTTAACATACAAGTCTCAAAACCATACAGTTATAGCCCTATCTCACTGGGCTGTGAAGTAAATCACTTGATTCCACGCAACGTTCACTGGGTGGCGCTCTTTAGAATAAAGCTGTAACATAACAAAATAACTGAACATAACAACATAACTGAAAAAGTAAAGCACTGTGAATACTTTCTGGATGCACTAATGTATGTGGTATAACAATACATTACAAAGCTAAAATGGATCTGTTAACATCTGAAAATGTGTTCTTCTGAAGAGTGCAGCATGCCTTTCATGAGATTATGGATGTTTACTTGTGTATATTGCCAGAGGAGATTTAAAGAGGTCAACAACAGTGTGCCTTTGAGATTCACACACATTGTCCACTGCGCTCACTTCGCAAATAGCACAATCTGCATTGTGTTTTCATTTTTTATATTGTAGCCTGACATCATCAAAATAAGAGAGCTGCCCAATCCATAAACAAGCAAACATTATTTATTACAAAAGGCACTGACAAAATAACAGCAATGAATAACAAACAGCATACAGTAGATGTGTGGTGTATGTGGTTTGGTACCAGTATGTAGCAAATATTTCATACAGCCTATGTACAAACCTCTGTGGTGCTTTTGACAGAGCAATAAGCTGTGCGCCTTGGCAGGGTGGCACCGTGTGCTCCGCCGAAACTCCCGCCAAGCTGTACTAATCTCCCCCACTCCCCCAGGGCACAGTTACTGCACCACTGCACACAATTGCTGCCTGCTCAGGTCAATGAAATCACTCTGCCCAGACACAGAAATAAACTTGCATTATATTTTTATTTCAGTCTGTCATTTTAACTTGGCATCAAAGTGATGCAGCCAAATCCACATTCAAGCAGAAATTATTTATTTCAAGATGCAGTAATGAAATAAAAACTACAGCTGTCTATAAAATGAAAGTAAAAGATATATGTATCACCCATAATATCACCCTCTGCCTGCACAGATTACAATCCGATTGTTCATTTTTGTGGCTCACAGTGGCTCACAGCATGATGACTATTTGAACATTTTCAAAACCTTCACAGTTGGTTACAATGGTCTATGATGCCAGGATGGCCACAGATTACAGATTGCAGGGACTAGAAGGAGAGAGCATATTTCACCCATATTGGCCTCTCTTCATTGGCTTCCTGTTAATTCCAGAATAGAATTTAAAATTCTTCTTCTTACTTATAAGGTTTTGAATAATCAGGTCCCATCTTATTTTAGGGACCTCGTAGTACCATATCACCCCAATAGAGCGCTTCGCTCTCAGACTGCAGGCTTACTTGTAGTTCCTAGGGTTTGTAAGAGTAGAATGGGAGGCAGAGCCTTCAGCTTTCAGGCTCCTCTCCTGTGGAACCAGCTCCCAATTCAGATCAGGGAGACAGACACCCTCTCTACTTTTAAGATTAGGCTTAAAACTTTCCTTTTTGCTAAAGCTTATAGTTAGGGCTGGATCGGGTGACCCTGAACCATCCCTTAGTTATGCTGCTATAGACTTAGACTGCTGGGGGGTTCCCATGATGCACTGAGTGTTTCTTTCTCTTTTTGCTCTGTATGCACCACTCTGCATTTAATCATTGGTGATCAATCTCTGCTCCCCTCCACAGCATGTCTTTTTCCTGGTTCTCTCCCTCAGCCCCAACCAGTCCCAGCAGAAGACTGCCCCTCCCTGAGCCTGGTTCTGCTGGAGGTTTCTTCCTGTTAAAAGGCAGTTTTTCCTTCCCACTGTCTCCAAGTGCTTGCTCATAGGGGGTCGTTTTGACCGTTGGGGTTTTTCTGTAATTATTGTATGGCCTTGCCTTACAATATAAAGCGCCTTGGGGCAACTGTTTGTTGTGATTTGGTGCTATATAAATAAAATTGATTTGATTTGATTTGATTTGATTTGATTGCTCACAACAGCACGTCTCCGATTGGGTATCAGATTGCTTTTTTGGGGTGGGGGTGGGGGGTAGTCATGACAGTAAAAAACATAAACCTAACATCTTATACCGGTGCTTTGATAATACGGTATATGTACATCCAGTATAGGCCCCTAGTGGGGGCAGTTTCCTCGTCTCTGCATTCTTCCAATGGCAGGATCAGAAATCTGCGTACCCTTGTGATCTGTTTGCGGATGGGGACCTCCACCAAAGACTGTTCTTCTGTTCTTAGATGAACATTTTACTCTGTGATTATTATAATGGACATTCTTCCTATTCAGGATTAAAGTCCTGATCTTAATCCTTGCTTCCTGAGTCTCACTGGACGAAATCAGCTTCAGTGGGAGAGAAGCCAGACTAATCTGCACCAGCAAATCAAATAAGAGCGTTCAGCTTCATCTGGTTCCCAGTGTCACAAGCACACTTAGGTGCATGCCGTTTATGCGGCAGTCATTTGTTTTATTGCTTTCCATTTCGTTCTCTCTTCCAGTCTTTTTCACCTCCCTCACAGTGAACCAGCATCTTTAGTTATTTCTCCCTGCTGTTTGCTTTTTTCCTCTCAGCACTGGGTGGTGGTTTTAGTTTCTCCTTGTGTGTGTCAGTGTGTGCTCCATCTGGGACCTTTGTGTCTTTCCTTCCCTTTGTCTATGATCTTGGTTTGTGTGGGTGCCGGTCCACTGGTGTTATCTGTTGTGGTTCGCTCTCTGTGTTATTTATAACCTCTGTGCATCTTGTCTCCTCCTCCATCCTTTCCCATGAACAGTTTTTACATGCATGCACCTCCACATGGAGAACAGTGAACAGGTGTCTCTTCCATTACTTTTGGTTTGCTGTACGGCATCATTTGTTTTCACATTTGAGTCTCTGTCCTCTTTGTCTGCTGTGTCCTGCTTCACATTATGATCTGTGTCTTATGTTTTGTCCGCAATTCTATTCTGTGTTGTTGTCTGTCCCTCACCTCCTCCCAGCACGTAGAACAATGACCAGGTGTCCCTAATTTACTTTCAGTTTGTGCACACTTGTTGCCTTCTAGTTTGCTTCCTTGTTTCTATGTCCTTTTTCCTTTTTGCATTGCCATCATGTTCTCTCAGTTGTTCTGGGTTTATTTTTACCTCCACCAACTCCACCAGTCTCCATCAACCTTTTTTGTGGAGGTTTTTTTTTTTTTTTGCCCTGTTTGTTTGTTTGTGAACAGCCTGGAACCCACAGTTTTCCATACATCATTCTGAAATTTTTAAAGAGGATTCATATCCTCATAGGCAAAAACTGATTCAATTTTCAAGGTCATAAGTCAAAGGGCAAAGTCAAGAATCCCTATCCTTGAATCATTGAACAAATTTTCAGAAATTCAAAGCTGTCAAGAAAGATCAAATTTCTTTCATCTTTGAGAGTGTTATGTAGGATGGTATCCTTTATCGATTGACAAAGTTTAATGCAGATCTGATCCAGATTTTGTGACCATTTAAATTTAACATTGAAAACCCCATTTAATGTATATTTTACATTCTATCTTAATCAAACGTGCCCCAATCACTCTCATATTTGAAAGTGAGGTGCAGACTGCCGCTCACTATCACCTGGCAAAGTTTGATCTAGATCTGATCCAGATTGTGGATGTTGTGGGCATTTTAACTTAATACTGAAAAGTCCATTTGGTGTATATTTTGCATTATATCTCAATCAAAAGTGCCTCAATCGCTCTCATTTTTCTGTTATGGATTTACCTGCACCACCAAAATTGGATCGAGGTTCCAATTTTATGTCTGTTGTCTTCCGGTTATTAGTCAGAAACCAAGTGCCAAAAAGCAATGACAAATTGTGCATAGCAGAGATAACCAATGTTCTGTGAAAATTATCTGAAAAAGAATTCAGAAACTGAAAAAGTTGGAAAAAAAAAAACAAAACCTGACAGTACCACAAAAAAACAAAAAGTGCATGAACTAAATACATACTCCTGACATTTGATCACATCTAATTTTGCTTATGAAAAGCCACATCGAACAGGACTTTGACCTTGAATTTGTTTTCCAAGGTAAACATTTCTGGAATTGGAAACTCGTGTTGGCGGAGGTTTGTGCTCTACAAGCGTGGTGCTCTAATTGTGCTGGTTTTGCTGTAATCCTGGCCTGTGTCGTATGCTGTTGCCTGGTCCCCTCTGAAGCCGGCATTTCCAGCAGTCAATTGTCTGAGTCCTCGTGTGTGCACACTGCCATGATTTGATTAGCATCCTCGTTAAAAAGCCTTCTGGTCCTGGCGTTCTCCACGGATCGTTTGGTCTTATCTTGTGTCCTGACCGTCTTGTAGTGTTCCCAGTGTCATATGAGTATTCCCAGCTCCTCTGGTATTCTACATCGATTGTTTTTTAAATATCTTCAGTATTATCAGTGACTTCAAATACTTTGTTATTGATCTGAGTGATCAGTTTCCTTTGTCAGATCTCTGCTTGCCTTTTGAACAGTTTGTTGGATTTAGACTCAGTCTTTGTTCCTGTTTTGGACAATCATTTGTGTTGGACTTATTCTGTCCCACTACTGAATAATGTCTGTTAAGCCCCTTCCACATCGGGCCTTCGTAGAGTTGCACTGTGCTGCCTGTCTATTATGCAGGAATGGCTGTGTATGTTGCACGCAGGTGGGGAAGCTTTGGCCCACCTCTTCTTCTGTGGTTTTGAAGCTTCACTGCCAGCAAACTTCAGCAGAGATGAATAAAATCTAACAATGCAGATATGTACTGATAAAAAACCTAAAAGGATTTTTCACCGGACTGGTGTAGGGTAGCGCACAAATGCGGAGGCATGGTGTATAGTTTAGCACAGTGTTGCATAGACTTGCATACAGTAGCGGACTGTTGCGTAGAGCACTGCGTCCAGTGCTCTATGCCCAATGTCCATGAAAAAAATTAAACAAGTTTAATTTTTTGCATCCATTTCACCCACCCCTTTGTGTCCCTCATCATATTGCCATATAGGGCTCCATAAGCTTGACGTAGAGCTGCATAAACTCGATGCAGAGCTGCATAAGCTTGGCGTAGGGATGCATAAACTTGACGTGGAGCTGCATAAACTCGACGTAGGGCTGCATAAGCGCAACACAGAGCTGCATAAACTCCAAGTACAGCTGCATAAACTCAATGTAGAGCTGCATACGTTTGACGTAGAGCTGCATAAACTCGATGTAGAGCTGCATAAGCTTGGCGTAGGGATGCATAAACTTGATGTAGAGCTGCATACATCCCTCCGCCCTGACATAGTGCTGTGGTCGGCAAGAGACCAGAAGATAATCCTGGTCGAGCTGACGGTGCCGTGGGAAGAGGGCTGCGAGGAGGCCCACGAAAGGAAGGCTGCAAAATACCAACCTCTGGCCCAAGAATGACGAGACAGGGGCTGGCAGGCATGGGTTTTCCCTGTAGAGATAGGGTGTAGGGGCTTCCCAGTGAAGTCCACATGGAGCTTCCTTTCTGCCATAGGGATGGACGAGCAGAGTAAAAAGCAAGCGGCTCACCGGATGGGGGAGGAGGCAGAACGTGCCTCATGCTGGATCTGGAGCAAAAGGGAAGCGGAAAGCTGGAAGCCGGGGGCAGATGGGCAGTGAGCTGGCCACTCACTGCGGGCCCACCAACTGGAGGGTGTCGTGGTTCAGGGCTGAAACACCCAGTGAAGGTTGGACACCACCTGACGACATCTGCCCCTGGCCTAAAGCTACAGCTACCTGCTAAGGTAGCTGAGGAAGGCACCAACAAGTGTATTCATCAAGACGTAGAGCTGCATAAACTCGACATAGGGCTGCATAAGCGCAACACAGAGCTGCATAACCTCGATGTAGAGCTGCATGAGCTCGATGTAGGGCTGCATACGTTTGACGTAGAGCTGCATAAACTCGATGTAGAGCTGCATAAGCTTGGCGTAGGGATGCATAAACTCGACGTAGAGCTGGATAAACTTGATGTAGAGCTGCATAAACTAGATGTAGAGCTGCATAAGCTCGACTTAGAGCTGCATAAACTGGACGTAGAGCTGTATAAACTCGACGGAGAGCTGCATAAAGTCGATGTAGAGCTGCATAAACTCGATGTAGGGCTGCATATGCTTGAAGTAGAGCTGCATAAACTCGACGTAGAGCTGCATAAGCTCAACGTAGGGCTGCATAAGCTCGACGTAGCGCTGCATAAGCTCAATGTAGGGCTGCATAAGCTTGAAGTAGAGCTGCATAAACTCGACATAGGGCTGCATAAGATCAACGTAGAGCTGCATGGAGTTGATGTAGAGCTGCATAAGCTTGACATACGAGCTGCATAAACTCAAAGTAGAGCTGCATAAACTCGACGTAGAGCTGCATAAGCTTGACGTAATGGTACACCGCATGATGCAACTCTACGCTGGCCTGGTTGACCGTTGGGGTTTTACATAATTATTGTATGGCCTTGCCTTACAATATAAAGCGCCTTGGGGCAACTGTTTGTTGTGATTTGGCGCTATATAAAAAAAAAAATTGATTGATTGAATTGAAGTAGAGCTGCATAAACCTGACATAGGGCTGCATAAGATCAACGTAGAGCTGCATGAACTTGATGTAGAGCTGCATGAACTTGATGTAGAGCTGCATAAGCTCAGTGTAGAGCTGCATAAGTTTGAAAGTAGAGCTGCATGAACTTGACATAGGGCTGCATAAGCTCAAGGTAGAGTTGCATGAACTCGACGTAGAGCTGCATAAGATTGACGTAGAGCTGCATGAACTCAACGTAGAGCTGCATAAGATCAACGTAGAGCTGCATGGAGTCGATGTAGAGCTGCATAAACTCGACGTAGAGCTGCATAAGCTTGACGTAATGGTACACCGCATTATGCAACTCTACGCTGGCCTGGTGTGCAAGGGGCTTTACTTGTACAATATTGTCATTCATTGCAACAGGGGTCCTGAACAAAACTGCAAGTCGTGACACACACACTATGAAAAAAGAGCTCCACCAGAGGTTAATTTAATTTTTAATTCATATGGGAAGCATGAAAAATCTATTTGATTTTTCTTGTCTTTGACGTGGAGCACCAGCACACCAGGTCACAGAGCACCAGCAGTTTTATTATTCACACCAACTCCAAAGAGTTCCTTGTGCATTGATGGATGATCAGCTTTGTTTGTTATAGAATCAAATGGAATCGTGATTTTAATCTGGTCTTAATCTGTGAACACTGGTTTGTGATTTTGCTGCAGGTCAGTTTACAGGATGTCTGTACGATCTGATCGTGTGGCAGCGCAGAGTGTTGCCATAGAGACTCAGCTTTCATTAATGTTAACAAAGCGTAATTGTCCTGCAGGGACAGAAGCAGTAACGCAGGATTTCTGCTCTTTTTCTCCTACTGATCTTTCATTCATTCTTTCTTTCATTTTCTTGCTTTGCATCAGCCCTTGTATTTGTTTGCATTTTGACATAAAATAAGTGATTTTGAAATCAGCATTTCATTCACAAACAACTTTCACACATCTGTAGTTTGGTTTCCCAGTTGTGGCTGACTGCTGGCGTGCCCTTGAGCAACACACTGACCTGTCAAAACTGAGCCCACATGAACGTGTGGAAAAGATGAAGGTAAAGTGTCACACACTGTGATTTTAACGATAATGCACATTTCTGCAATGACAGACTGTGGTACGACATTCTCTCTCTCTCTCTCTCTCTCTATCTCTCTCTCTCTCTCTCTCTCTCTCTCTATCTCTCTCTCTCTCTCTCTCTCTCTCTCGTGTCTACAAGGACACACAAACTCCGGGGGTGAAACACAAGGAAGACAGCAGAGAAAATGTGCCTGATAAACAGACGTCTCTGACGAGACAAAGACTTCATGTTTGGAGGACACCAGGCACCGTCCCTACAGTGAAGCATGGTGGTGGCAGCATCATGCTGTGGGGATGTTTTTCAGCAGCAGGAACTGGGAGACTAGTCAGGATTGAGGGAAAGATGAATACAACAGTGTACAGAGACATCCTGGATGAAAACCTGCTCCAGAGTGCTCTTGACCTCAGACTGAGGCGGCAGTTCATCTTTCAGCAGAACAATGACCCTAAGCACAAAGTCAAGATATCAAAGGAGTGGCTTCAGGACAACTCTGTGAATGTCCTTGAGTGGCCCAGCCAGAGCCCAGACCTGAATCTGATTGAACATCTCAGGAGAGATCTGAAAATGTCTGTGCACGGACGCTCCCCATCCAACCTGATGGAGCTGGAGAGGTGCTGCAAAGAGGAATGGACAAAACTGCCCAAAGACAGGTGCACCAAGCTTGTGTCAATTTGTTGAGATTGACACACCCAATTTGTAGAACTGTTCTAGTGAAAAGATAGGATATTTTGGGGTGCTGAATTCAAATATGGCATCAAAAATTAAAACAAAGTAGGCCTAGCTGCAGATATTGTAGGCTGAAGATGGGATAAAATGTGGAGCTGAGTGTCCAAGCATGGACTGAAAGGTGTCAAACTGAGAAACCTGGAGAAGATTATGGAGTTCACAGTGTGAGTCTACATACCCACCTGGTTCAACATCAAGATCAACCCTAGCTGGGTTGAGGAACCAAATCATCTGCTGTACCAGCTACACCTTCTCAGAAGCCAGAAGAAGGAGGTGATGGACCTTGTCATGCCCACTGTGAAGAGGTCAGCCTGGTATGCCCACAGTGAAGCTGTTGTCCACACCATGCTCTGCAGCCCTGATCAGTCTGTGAGGAGGAAGGCAGTCAACAAGATCCTGGAGATCAGAGGCAATGGTGCCAGCGCAAACAGCTTGGGGACAACATTGTGAGGCTGAGGAAGATTCCAGTCATCAACCCAACTACCTCTACACTGTGGGAGCTTATCAACTGGGACTCTGACACCAGAGAGCCTCCTCTGACCTGCCAGCTGCCATCTGCTGCCATCATGGAAGTGCTATCAGACAAAATAACGTGGTGTAGTTTTCAATTTAATTGAAGCACTTTTAATTTTGACCCCTGTGTAATTCTTTAATTGACCCCTACCTGGCCGCTGACTGAAAATTCAAGCGGCTCGTCATTTTTTTTTTCCAAAAGAGTAATGTCTAAGGAGTATTTGTGCCGACTTTGGCGCTTGTATCACCATTTGCAGGATTGTTTCAGTTATCCGCTGTACTGTCTCTGCTAAGCGGGTTCTTGGCGGTCCACTCTGTGTAGGGCTTCGGCAGGTCTTAGTCTCCACACCGCACATCTGCAACGTCTCCGCAGCACCCTTTGAAATACCGTGTTCGGTAGTGAGTTAGCAGCTAAGCTAGCACGGCAACACAGCGAATTAACAGTTCAGTGCGTAACATGTGACAACCTGCTCGAGTAATCCCACCGCTTCACCAATGTAAGCGAGCCGATGAAGGTTTGTGGCGACGTGTTGAGCATTAAAACACGGGACAACCGAATACCATTTGAGCGCAGCAAAACGGCTGACTCCTTTATTGCACTACCGCTATAACCACACATGCGTAGACAGGAGCACGTCGCCTCGCACCTCTTGTTCTATGGCAACACCAACATGCCAAAATTAATCCCCATACAACATAATGATGAATAAAAGCAAAGCATCAGAAAGTCTGTTACATTGCCATGAAAAATTAAAAACCGGGCAGCCATCAGCCCATTTATTGAACGGCCCACCGCGAAAAGTCCCAGTACTCTCAATGGCCAATCCACCTCTGCTCCTGTAGGTCATTGGAGGTCAGCTCCAGGACGCCTCCACATATGAAAATAAACATTACTTCATTTAGAATATTTGTGCCAAATGTCCTGCTTTAGCCACAAGATGAACCATTGTTATAGAAGTTTCAGCTAATAACCTGCTCCACTGATATTTTCTAAATGATAACAGCGTTTCCGTTCTAATCAGAGTAATGATTTCTTATCACTTTGTTCCTGATCAACAGTGTGTATTTGACACACATTTATTCTTGTTCATTCTAACAGCATGTACTTGATAGTGTTGTTTATGGCCCCGCCTACTTCACACAGGCTCCGCCCACAGACACAAGTTGTTTTGGATTCGTCTCAAAAAGGGACTCAGTGTTGAGTCCAACCTGTAACACATTCCTTCTCCACAGTCACACACCACGGACTGTTAATTATTCTACAGCTTCTACACGTTCTGAGTCTGACCATAAACTGCAAGAAATAACACTTTAAACAATAAAACGTGAGAAGCAGGCCGTTCTTCCTCCTGTCCTGAACACACCATGTGACTCACATCCTGTATTTTTTTTTTTTTTATTGGGTCTCATGTTCAGTCACATTCCAGGGTTATTTGCTGCAGATAACATCAGAAATCTCTAAAGGAAAACTGGTTTGGTCACTCATATTTTATATGAGCAAAGTGGAAAAATAACACAAGAAGAAACATCTTTAACAGGAGAAATACCCAGAAACACCAAGACTGAGTATTATTTATTCAGCTGTTTGAAATAATAACATGGCCAGAATTGTTGATAAGATCATTTGTGCACCACCATCCACCGACTCATTTATGGTTGTGGCCAAAAAGTTCAATTTTGGTCTCATCACTCCAAATGACTTTGTTCTCTGTACTGTTTGGCGTATTGTAAGGGGGATACTTTGTGGCATTTATGTAGTAATGACTTTCTTCTAGGAACTAGACCATGCAGCCCATTTTTCTTCAAGTGCCTCCTTATTGTGCATCTAGAAACAGCCACATCACTTTTTTCGAGACAGTCCTGTATTTCAGATGAAGTAATTTGTGAGTTTTTCTTTGCATCCCGAACAATTTTCCTGGCAGTTGTTGCTGAAATTTTTGTTTGTCTACCTGACTGTGGTTTGGCTCCAACAGAATCCCTCATTTTCCACTTCTTCATTAGACTTTGAACACTGCTGATTTGCATTCTCAGGCCCTTGTATATCTTTTTATATCCCTTTAGTGTTTTATACAGTTGAATTACCTTTTCTTTGACAATACCTTTGCTTTCCATATGACGCAGAAAACAGAAACTACAGTGCAGCACTGGATGAGCGATGCAAAAGTCTGTCAGGAGCCCAGAAACTCACTGACCTTTTATACACACACATTGATTACAAGAAAACAGATCACCGGTGAGGGTGGTTACCCATAGTAGCCATTCAAACCCATTTGTGTCAACTTGTGTGCATGTTATGAGGCCAACATCACCAGGGTATGGAAACTTTTGATCAGGGTCATTTGGGTAGTTTCTGTTGTCATTAGGATTTAAAAAGAGTAAACACAGTTGTTTGACAATAAGTGGCTTCACACAACTACTAACCATGAGTGAAAAGCAAGTTTTTGTGTTATCATTCATATTCTCTGAAAAATTGCAAAAAAAAAAAAAAAAAAATCAAAGATTCTGCCAGGATATGTAAACTTTTCAGCACAACTATATGTGCTGAATATGGAAATACTATGGTTAACCCCTATTGTGGACAGTTTGGTGGCAGTGTGTTAAATTAATCCCTCCAGTGTGTAACAAATGCTCATGTAGTCTGTGTTTTGACACCTTGTGTGTGTTGTCTGAAGGTCAAAACTGATTGGGATCCAGAAGTTAGATATTTATATTGTTTGGGTGTGAGTCTTTAAAATTGTCTGTGAAGATTTGAGAAAATGGTGAGTTGTTCCAGGAACTGTGTCTGAGCAACTGAGAAAAACTGGAATATGGGTTTGGCATAACGGGGAAGCTACCAGAGGAAATCCACTATGGTCAGTGTAGTTTATGTGTTAGGGAGGGAAATTTTTCAAATTAAGACTGTGGCCTGTTTCCGTAGACGTACCCAAAAGTGTACAGGGATATGTTTTGCAAATTTAGTGCCCATTACTACACTGGATAACACTAAAATTGAGGGTGTCCCATTGGCTGTTTCTGCAACATCAACCATTCTGTGTCTGCTATCTTCAGCCCATGTGGGATTTCACAAATCCAAATCTAATCTAAGGCATGTGACTAATGTTACTTGGGAACCATGCCTGAATCCAACCAGTCAACCATGTCAACCCAAGTGAGGTCCTTAGCTTGGGCCTCAATATAAGGTCATTGTCCTCAAAATCACTGTTGATAAATGATGTAATTATGGAACACTGCCTAGATATGATCGATTTATGTGAAACCTGGCTGAAACCTGTCCTCCCCGTAAACAAAGCCTGCCCACCTGCGTACACATTTAATCACGTCCCTCACTATACAAAACAAGGAGGAGGTGTTGTTTTTATTCATTCTCTTCATTGGCTTCCTGTTAATTCTAGAATAGAATTTAAAATTCTTCTTCTTACTTATAAGGTTTTGAATAATCAGGTCCCATCTTATCTTAGGGACCTCGTAGTACCATATCACCCCAATAGAGCGCTTCGCTCTCAGACTGCAGGCTTACTTGTAGTTCCTAGGGTTTGTAAGAGTAGAATGGGAGGCAGAGCCTTCAGCTTTCAGGCTCCTCTCCTGTGGAACCAGCTCCCAATTCAGATCTTTTTGCTCTGTATGCACCACTCTGCAATCATTAGTGATCGATCTCTGCTCCCCTCCAAAGCATGTCTTTTTCATGGTTCTCTCCCTCAGCCCCAACCAGTCCCAGCAGAAGACTGCCCCTCCCTGAGCCTGGTTCTGCTGGAGGTTTCTTCCTGTTAAAAGGGAGTTTTTCCTTCCCACTGTAGCCAAGTGCTTGCTCACAGGGGGTCGTTTTGACCATTGGGGTTTTACATAATTATTGTATGGCCTTGCCTTACAATATAAAGCGCCTTGGGGCAACTGTTTGTTGTGATTTGGCGCTATATAAAAAAAATTGATTGATTGATTGATTGATTCATAAAGTATGGGTTTAGCTTACTGGCTCCTGGTGGTCTAAAATACGTATAACTCATTTAGACATTTGACTCACTGTTCAGGATGACACACATAGCCAGGATCAGATGAATAAAATGCCAACATGTTACTTTGTCACCATATATAGACCCCCGGGCCCATCTTAGATAAATTTGGCAACTTTATCTCTTTGGCAACCCATGAAGATAACATTCTGATTGTTGGTGACTTCAACATTCATGTAAATAAGCCTTCTGACCCCTCTGCAAATCATTCGTGGACGTTATAGATGCATTAGGATTCCAGCAATGCATTCAGGGTTTGATTCACATTAGTGGAAACACCCTGGATTTTGTCCTCGCTCGTGGTATTACTGTCTCAAATACTGAAATTGGGTCTCTTGCATGTGTGGTTTCAGATAGTAAATTAGTTTACAGTCTCATTGCCTTGTCCACTGGGATGAGACGGTTATTTATCATCACAGCAATGCATCAGCTTCTCAACTACAAAGGCACTTTTAGCTAGACTGCCTGATATCTTTGCATCACTTTCAAAACATGATCATTAAGTAGACAGTCTTGTGGAGAACTTCAACTCAGGAAGTTTAAGCTCTCACAAGCACAATGGACATAACTGCTCTGCCTACACTAAAACCACGCACCCCCAAAACATAAAACCCCAATTCTAATGAAGTTGGGACTTTGTGTAAAATGTAAATAAAAACAGAATACAGTGATTTGCAAATCCTCTTCAACCTATATTCAATTGAATACACCACAAAGACAAGATATTTAATGTTCAAACTGATAGACTTTTTTTGTTTTTGTGGAGATATTTGCTAATTTTGAAATGGATGCCTGCAACACATTTCCAAAACTCTGGGACAGGGCAACAAAAGACTGGGAAAGTTGATGAATGCTCAAAGAACACCTAATTGGAAACAGGTGAGTGTCACGATTGGGTATAAAAGGAACATCCCCAAAAGGCTCAGCTATTCACAAACAAAGATAGGGGCGAGGATCACCACTTTGTGAACAACTGCATGAAAAAATAGTCTAACAGTTTAAGAACAATGTTTCTCAACGTTCAGTTGCAAGGAATTTAGGGATTCCATCATCTACAGTCCATAACATAATCAGAAGATTCAGAGAATCTGGAGAACTATCCACTTGTAAGCGCCAAAGGCCGAAAACCAACACTGAATGATCGTGACCTTCAATCCCTCAGGTGGTACTGCATTAAAAACCGACATCATTGTGTAAAGGATCTTACCGCGTGGGCCCAGGAACACTTCAGAAAACCATTTTCAGTTAACACAGTTCGTCGCTACATCTACAAGTGCAAGTTAAAACTCCACCATGCAAAGCGAAAGCCAAACATCAACAACATCCAGAAACGCCGCCACCTTCTCTGGGCCTGAGCTCATTTGAAATGGACAGACACAAAGTGGAAAAATGTGCTGTGGTCTGATGAGTCCACATTTTTGGAAATGATGGATGTTGTGTCCTCCGGACAAAAGAGGAAAAAGACCATCCAGATTGTTACTAGCGCAAAGTTCAAAAGCCAGCATCAGTGATGGTATGGGGGTGTGTTAGTGCCCATGGCATGGGCAACTTACACATCTGTGATGACACCATCAATGCTGAAAGGTACATCCCGGTTTTGGAGCAACACATGCTGCCATCCAAGCAACGTCTTTTTCAGGGACGTCCCTGCTTATTTGTGGAAGACAATGCCAAGCTGCATTCTGCACGTGTTAACAACAGAGTGGCTCCATAGCAAAAGAGTACGGGTACTAGACTAGCCTGCCTGCAGTCCAGACCTGTCACCCACTGAAAATGTGTGGTGCATTATGAAGTGCAAAATACGACAACAGAGACCCCGGACTGTTGAATAACTGAAGTCATACATCAAGCAAGAATGGGAAAGAATTCCACCTACAAAGCTTCAACAATTAGTGTCCTCAGTTCCCAAACGATTACTGAGTGTTGTTAGAAGGAAAGGTGATGTAACACAGCAGTAAACATACCACTGTCCCAGCTTTTTCGAAACGTGTTGCAGGTATCCATTTCAAAATTAGCAAATATCTGCACAAAAACAAAAAAAGTCTGTCAGTTTGAACATTAAATATCATGTCTTTGTGGTGTATTCAATTGAATATAGGTTGAAGAGGATTTGCAAATCATTGTATTCTGTTTTTATTTACATTTTACACAATGTCCCAACTTCATTGGAATTGGGGTTGTACTCTCCTTGGTTCAATGATCATGGGGCATCTGTTGTGAAAGTGTAATGACACGGACCCACAACAGGGGGCGTAAATGAACGGACAATAGATGAGCCAAAAATACAACACTTTACTGTTGTGAAGCGTGCACAACGAAATACAGACAAATACAGAATTTGGACAGAGTCAAATGTACTAAGGTGACGTGTGGGCAGGCTCGAGGATAGAAGACGTCCGTCCAGAGAAGATCCGGATCCCGCACGATTTCCACTGTCACCGAACCCGGAGAATACTGGAGCCGCCAAGTTCCGAGTTCCCAGGTGGCCACAGTCTCCGGCTGTCGGATCTGGTACTGCTGGCAGGAAGCAGAAACAGTTATGTGTGGGTGTGTGTACACCCAGCAAATACAAGCAGCGACAGTTCCTTAATGGTGGGTAAGACACCTCCACCTCCAAAACAGGAACACAATAACAATACCAGTAGCACCTACTGAACACGGCTGAGAGGTTTACATCCAAAGGCAAACGATATCTCAGCGACGAGGTGGAGATGTCGTCTGGCTTTTGTGTGTGTGGTTGATGACCAGGAGATTGGTGACAGCTGTCATAGTTGATGAGTAACAGCTGTTACCCCGGATGTTCCTGAAAGGCGGCAGTGCCCTCTCGTGCCTGAAGCCCGCACTTCAGGCACGAGAGGACGTCCGGCGGACGTCCAGGAGCCGACGCACAGTCAATCAATCAATCAATTTTTTTATATAGCGCCAAATCACAACAAACAGTTGCCCCAAGGCGCTTTATATTGTAAGGCAAGGCCATACAATAATTATGTAAAACCCCAACGGTCAAAACGACCCCCTGTGAGCAAGCACTTGGCTACAGTGGGAAGGAAAAACTCCCTTTTAACAGGAAGAAACCTCCAGCAGAACCAGGCTCAGGGAGGGGCAGTCTTCTGCTGGGACTGGTTGGGGCTGAGGGAGAGAACCAGGAAAAAGACATGCTGTGGAGGGGAGCAGAGATCGATCACTAATGATTAAATGCAGAGTGGTGCATACAGAGCAAAAAGAGAAAGAAACAGTGCATCATGGGAACCCCCCAGCAGTCTACGTCTATAGCAGCATAACTAAGGGATGGTTCAGGGTCACCTGATCCAGCCCTAACTATAAGCTTTAGCAAAAAGGAAAGTTTTAAGCCTAATCTTAAAAGTAGAGAGGGTGTCTGTCTCCCTGATCTGAATTGGGAGCTGGTTCCACAGGAGAGGAGCCTGAAAGCTGAAGGCTCTGCCTCCCATTCTACTCTTACAAACCCTAGGAACTACAAGTAAGCCTGCAGTCTGAGAGCGAAGCGCTCTATTGGGGTGATATGGTACTATGAGGTCCCTAAGATAAGATGGGACCTGATTATTCAAAACCTTATAAGTAAGAAGAAGAATTTTAAATTCTATTCTAGAATTAACAGGAAGCCAATGAAGAGAGGCCAATATGGGTGAGATATGCTCTCTCCTTCTAGTCCCCGTCAGTACTCTAGCTGCAGCATTTTGAATTAACTGAAGGCTTTTTAGGGAACTTTTAGGACAACCTGATAATAATGAATTACAATAGTCCAGCCTAGAGGAAATAAATGCATGAATTAGTTTTTCAGCATCACTCTGAGACAAGACCTTTCTGATTTTAGAGATATTGCGTAAATGCAAAAAAGCAGTCCTACATATTTGTTTAATATGCACTTTGAATGACATATCCTGATCAAAAATGACTCCAAGATTTCTCACAGTATTACTAGAGGTCAGGGTAATGCCATCCACAGTAAGGATCTGGTTAGACACCATGTTTCTAAGATTTGTGGGGCCAAGTACAATAACTTCAGTTTTATCTGAGTTTAAAAGCAGGAAATTAGAGGTCATCCATGTCTTTATGTCTGTAAGACAATCCTGCAGTTTAGCTAATTGGTGTGTGTCCTCTGGCTTCATGGATAGATAAAGCTGGGTATCATCTGCGTAACAATGAAAATTTAAGCAATACCGTCTAATAATACTGCCTAAGGGAAGCATGTATAAAGTGAATAAAATTGGTCCTAGCACAGAACCTTGTGGAACTCCATAATTAACTTTAGTCTGTGAAGAAGATTCCCCATTTACATGAACAAATTGTAATCTATTAGACAAATATGATTCAAACCACCGCAGCGCAGTGCCTTTAATACCTATGGCATGCTCTAATCTCTGTAATAAAATTTTATGGTCAACAGTATCAAAAGCAGCACTGAGGTCTAACAGAACAAGCACAGAGATGAGTCCACTGTCCGAGGCCATAAGAAGATCATTTGTAACCTTCACTAATGCTGTTTCTGTACTATGATGAATTCTAAAACCTGACTGAAACTCTTCAAATAGACCATTCCTCTGCAGATGATCAGTTAGCTGTTTTACAACTACCCTTTCAAGAATTTTTGAGAGAAAACCAAACCGGCTCCCCGTCGATGATCCAGGCAGGAGGCGGCGCAGGTCCGGGAGCACAGAGGGGTGAGGTGTGGTGCGGCTTGATCCAGGAAACATGAAAAACCGGGTGGACCCGCAGTGAAGCTGGGAGCTGGAGCTTCACTGCGGCCGGACTGAGGACTGTGAGGATCTTGAAAGGACCGATATACCTGTCCTTGAGTTTGGGTGAGTCCACTTGGAGGGGGATGTCCTTCGTAGAAAGCCACACCTCCTGCCCAGGCTGGTATGCAGGGGCCGGGGAACGCCTGTGGTCTGCATGGGCCTTAGCCTTCGTCCGGGCCTTCAACAAGGCAGAACGGGCCTGGACCGAGGGCACACCGACCTCTCCCTCCACCACAGGAAACAATGGGGGCTGGTACCCCAGACATACCTCAAACAGGGAGAGGCCGGTGGCAGAGGACACCTGGCTGTTATGCGCATACTCGATCCAGGCCAGATGTTCACACCAGGCCGTCGGGTGCGCGGACGTCACACAGCGCAGGGCTTGCTCCAATTCCTGGTCGGCCCGTTCCGCCTGTCCGTTGGTCTGCAGGTGATACCCGGATGAGAGGCTCATGGTGGCCCCCAGTTCTCGGCAGAAACTCCTCCAGACTTGAGAGGAGAACTGGGGACCTCGATCCGAGACGATGTCCATGGGTATCCCATGCAGATGCATGACATGGTGGACTAGGAGGTCCGCTGTCTCCTGGGCTGTAGGGAGCTTTGGGAGGGCCATGAAGTGGGCCGCCTTGGAGAATCGGTCCACTATTTTGAGGATGGTAGTCATGTCCCGGGACGGCGGGAGGCCCGTGACGAAGTCCAGGCCGATGTGGGACCAGGGGCGATGGGGCACAGGTAACGGTTGGAGGAGTCCCTGTGCCCGTTGGTGATCAGCTTTTCCCCTGGCGCAGGTGGTGCAGGCCTGGACACAGTCCTGGATGTCGGCTTACATGGACACCCACCAGAAGCGCTGCCGGACCACTGCCATGGTCCTTCGCACCCCCAGATGGCAGGAGAGTTTGGAACCGTGACAGAAGTCCAGGACGGCAGCTCTGGCTTCTGGTGGGACGTAGAGGCGGTTCTTCGGTCCTTTATCTGGGTCCGGGTTCCGTGCCAGAGCCTCCCGGACGGTCTTCTCCACGTCCCAGGTGAGGGTGGCCACGATAGTGGACTCAGGTAGTATGGATTCCGGCGGATCCGACAGCTTGGTTTTGACTTCGACTTCGTGAACCCGGGACAGAGCATCCGATCTTTGGTTCTTGGTCCCGGGGCGGTAGATGATCCAGAAGTCAAAACGCCCAAAGAACAATGACCAGCGGGCTTGCCTGGGGTTCAGCCATTTGGCGGTCCTGATATACTCCAGGTTCCGGTGGTCCGTGAAAACCGTAAATGGTACCGTGACTCCCTCTAACAGATGTCTCCACTGCTCAAGAGCCTCCTTCACCGTGAGGAGTTCCCGATTGCCCACGTCATAGTTCCGCTCAGCTGGGGTCAACCTGCGTGAGAAATAGGCACAAGGATGGAGAATCTGATCGGACTCCCCACTCTGGGACAGCACGGCTCCTATCCCTGAGTCCGAGGCATCCACTTCAACCACAAACTGGTGGCAAGGATCGGGCTGCACCAGAACTGGGGCAGTCGAGAACCGACGTTTCAACTCCCTAAACGTGGCTTTGCACCGATCCGACCAGGTGAAGGGGACTTTTGGGGAGGTCAGGGCTGTCAGGGGGCTAACTACCTGACTGTAGCCCTTAATGAACCTCCGGTAAAAATTTGCAAAACCGAGGAACTGTTGTAGTTTCCTACGGCTTGTCGGTTGGGGACAGTCTCTCACCGCCGCAACCTTGGCCGGATCAGGGGCGATGGAGTTGGAGGAGATAATAAACCCCAGGAAGGACAAAGAAGTACGGTGGAACTCGCACTTCTCGCCCTTCACAAACAGACGGTTCTCCAACAACCGCTGCAGGACCTGACGTACATGCTGGACATGAGTCTCAGGGTCCGGGGAGAAGATGAGTATATCGTCTAGATATACGAAGACAAACCGATGCAGGAGGTCCCGCAAGACGTCATTAACCAACGCTTGGAACGTCGCGGGGGCGTTAGTGAGGCCGAACGGCATGACCAGGTACTCAAAGTGACCTAACGGGGTGTTAAATGCCGTCTTCCATTCGTCTCCCTTCCGGATCTGAACAAGGTGGTACGCATTCCTAAGATCAAGTTTTGTGAAAATTTGGGCTCCATGCAAGGGCGTGAACACTGAATCCAACAGAGGTAACGGGTATCGGTTGCAAATCGTGATCTCGTTCAGCCCTCTGTAATCAATGCATGGACGGAGTCCGCCGTCTTTCTTGCCCACAGAAAAGAAACCAGCACCCATCGGGGAGGTGGAGTTCCGGATCAGCCCGGCAGCTAATGAGTCCCGGATGTAGGTCTCCATTGATTCGCGTTCCGGACGTGAGAGGTTGTACAGCCTGCTGGACGGGTACTCAACGCCCGGAATCAAATCAATGGCACAATCGTATGGACGGTGGGGGGGGGAAGGGTGAGAGCCAGATCTTTGCTGAAAACGTCAGCAAGATCGTGGTACTCAATCGGCACTGCCGTCAGATTGGGGGGAACTATAACCTCCTCATTACCACTTAAACCGGGAGGAACCGAGGATCCTAAACACTCCCGGTGGCAGTTTTCGCTCCACTGAGCCACAACCCCAGACGGCCAATCAATCCGGGGATTGTGTTTTACCATCCACGGGAAGCCCAAAATCATGCGGGAAGTAGAAGGAATCACATAAAACTCTATCTCTTCACGATGATTCCCAGACACCACCAGAACTACTGGTTGTGTCTTGTATGTGATTAAAGGGAGAAGGGTGCCATCTAGTGCCCGTACCTTCAAAGGTGAAGGAAGTGCCACCAGAGGGAGCCCTACCTCCCTTGCCCATCTGCTGTCCAGCAGATTCCCTTTAGACCCCGTGTCCACCAGTGCTGGGGCTTGAAGGGTTAAATCCCCGCTCAGGATTGTGACTGGGAGACGTGTGGAAATACGTGTACGTCCCACGTGAATGTCTGGACCCACCCTTAACCCAGTGTCTAAGGGCGGGCATTTGTGTTTAACCGTTTGGGGCAGTCTTCTGCTGATGCTCATTTGAGCCGCAGAAAAAGCACTCCCCGCGGGCCATTCTCCTCTGTCTGTAAGATGATCTTAATCTGGCCCTGCTCATGTCCATAGCATCGTCAGCAGGGGGAGCTGTTGCCACACGGAGCGCAGAGGCTGTGGAGCATGGGGAGGGCGGAACCTTGTCAGAACCGGAAGGGAGAGGGACGGCGCATGCCCGGCCATGTCCTTCGTCTCGCTCCCGACGGCGTTGTGCTAATTGATTGTCCAAAACGTATAACTAGATCGATTAGACCATCCAAATCCCGCGGCTCATCCTTAGCCACCAGGTGCTCCTTCAGGACCGACGGCAGTCCGTTTATGAAGGTGGCGCGGAGCGCAGCCGTATTCCAGCCGGACCTTGCAGCCGCAATGCAGAAGTCGACTGCATACTCAGCTGCGCTCCGACGCCCCTGTCTCATAGACAGCAGCACTGTCGAAGCGGTTTCGCCTCTGTTAGGGTGATCAAAAACCGTTCTGAACTCCCTCACAAACCCAGTGTAAGTGGTAAGGAGCCGTGAATTCTGCTCCCAAAGCGCCGTAGCCCAAACGCGTGCCTCACCTCCAAGCAAATTAATGACATAAGCCACCCTACTGGCGTCTGATGCATACATTACGGGACGCTGTGCAAAGACGAGCGAACACTGCATTAGAAAGTCAGCGCACGTCTCCACACAACCTCCGTATGGCTCCGGGGGACTTATGTAAGCTTCAGGGGATGGTGGGGGGGTTCGTTGGATGACCAGTGGAACGTCTATATTCGGCACTGGGTCAACAGGAGGAGAAGCTGCAGCCACGCCCTGAGCGCGCGCTTCCACCTGCGTGGTGACAGCCTCCATCCTACGGTTGAGGATGACATTTTGCTCGGTCATTAAATCCAACCGAGCAGTATAGGCAGAGAGGATTTGCTGCAACTCACCGATCACGCCCCCTGCAGACGCCTGTGCACCCTGCTCTTCCATTGGCTGTCCAACAGATGGTTGACGCCCCTCGGGATCCATGACATTGGCCGAGATATCCTGTTGTGAAAGTGTAATGACACGGACCCACAACAGGGGGTGTAAATGAACGGACAATAGATGAGCCAAAAATAGAACACTTTACTGTTGTGAAGAGTGCACAACGAAATACAGACAAATACAGAATTTGGACAGAGTCAAATGTACTAAGGTGATGTGTGGGCAGGCTCGAGGATAGAAGACGTCCGTCCAGAGAAGAGCCAGATCCTGCACGATTTCCACTGCCACCAAACCCGGAGAATACTGGAGCCGCCAAGTTCCGAGTCCCCAGGTGGCCACCGTCTCCGGCTGTCGGATCTGGTACTGCTGGCAGGAAGCAGAAACAGTTATGTGTGGGTGTGTGTACACCCAGCAAATACAAGCAGTGACAGTTCCTTAATGGTGGGTAAGACACCTCCACCTCCAAAACAGGAACACAATAACAATACCAGTAGCACTTACTGAACACGGCTGAGAGTTTTACCTCCAAAGGCAAACGATATCTCGGCGACGAGGTGGAGATGTCGTCCGGCTTTTGTGTGTGTGGTTGATGACCAGGAGATTGATGACAGCTGTCATAGTTGAAAGGCGGCAGCGCCCTCTCATGCCTGAAGCCCGCACTTCAGGCAGGGCGCCCTCTGGTGGTGGTGGGCCAGCAATACCTCCTCTTCAGCGGCCCACACAACAGCATCAAGCATATGCCGAAAGGTTTACAGTAAAAATGGCATTGCTTAAAACTAGAAGTATTCCACCTTGCATGGCGCATTGCTGTTCTGGACTATAAACATGCACTATTGGCTGCAAAACAGGCCTACTACTCTGATTTGATTAACAAAAACAAGTATAATTCAAAGTTCCTGTTCGACATGGTGGCAACATTAATTCAAGGACACCCACGTGTAAGTAGCTCTCTATTTGCTGCTCAAGATTTCTTAGACTTCTTTGAAAAGAAAACAGATGACATTAGGTTAAATATATCCCAGCATGTCTTAGTCCCACCACTACACCCTGTTATTGATGTAGGTTTCATCGCTGATACCTCAGCTAGATTCACTGAATTTGATATTATCTTACTGAGTGCACTGACGAAGCTTGTACCTTCTGCTAAATGCACGTCTTTTTGACCCTATATCAGCGAAACTGTTTAAGGACCTGTGGCCTACGCTTGGGCCTACTGTATTGGAAATTATTAACCTGTCACTAACCTCAGGATCTGTTCCTAAATGTTTTAAATCCACAGTAATTAAACCAATATTTAAGAAATCGAACCCTGACCCTGGCCTCTTGGAAAATTATAGGCCAATATCAAGCCTATCATTTTGTTCTGAAATCATTGCAAAAGTAGTTTCACAGCAGGTTGTGGACCAACTTCCTGAAAATAGCCTCTTTGAGCCACTGCAGTCTGCATTTAGGATGCACCCTTCCATGGAGACATCTCTTACGAAAGTGGTAAATGATCTCCTGCTCACAGTGGATTTGGACACCACCACAGTTCTGTTACTGTTCGATCTTAGTGCTGTGTTTGACACGGTGCATCATCATATACTACTCAATAGGTTGGAGAATCACTTTGGAATAGCTGGGAATGTCCTTGTATGGTTAACATCCTACCTAACCAGTTACTCTCACTGTGTCCAGTATAATAACGTCACCTGAAACCTTGTTCAAATGAAATACAGGGTTCCACAGGGATCTATCTTAGGCTCCCTGCTTTTCTCCCTTTATAAACCAACCCTTGGGCATATACTGTATTATGGGATTACTTTTCACTGCTATGCTGATAATACTTATCTGTACATGCCAATAACTGCTGCTAATCTTATACACCTAAAGATTTTAGAGGATTGCCTTGCTTCAGTGAAAAGCTGGATGTCTAGCAATTTCCTACTTTTTAACTGAAATGATCGCTCTTGATCCAGCGAGACATCAACATCAGTCTGACCAGCTGACACTTAACTTAGACATGTGTCATATATCACATTGACAAAGTGAGGAACCTTGGGGTTATTTTTGATCCCACATTGGCCTTTGACCTGCACATCAAAAAAAAAAAAAAAACACCAGGACTGCTTTCTTCCACCTTTGTAACATAGTGAAAATTCATCCCATCCTGTCTGTGGCTGATGCAGAGACTCTGATCCATGCATTTGTCTCTTCTTGACTAGACTACTGCAATGTTCTATTCTCTGGATTTACCACAGTCCAGCAATAGGGCTCTCCAATTAGTTAAAAATGCTGCTGCCAGACTTTTGACTAGAAGCAGAAAGTTTGACCACATTACACCAATTTTGGCCTCCCTTCATTGGCTTCCTGCCTCTGTGATGTTGGATTTTAAGGTTCTGCTACTAATTCATAAATTATTCAAATTATTCATGGATTAGCGCCTTCCTACAGAGCTGACCAAATTACCCTACATACTGGCCTGTTCTCAGACTGCAGGACTACTTTGTGTTCCTAAGGTTTCAAAAAAGTCAGCAGGCCACAGAGCCTTCTCTTATCACACGCCTGCCTTGTGGAATGATCTCCCTGCTGAAAGAAAACAGTCAGATTCTGTAGAGACATTGAAGTCCAGACTAAAGACACATCTATTCTCCCTCTTGTATGGCTAGCATCCCAGTGTAGTATGAACCTATGCTTCCTCTCCTTTTAATTCATATTATTAGCAATGGAACAGGTCTCTGCATGACAATATCTAAATTCTGGCTCTGTTACTGAAGCACAGGACGAGCTGCCAGTGACCACCTTAGCAATCTCTCTGCTTCACTGTCAATTTATTGCTGGTGAATTCATGCCTCAGGTGCAGTTATTTCCGGCCAACTGATTCTGCTCTTTTTCCTCTCTGTCCACGACACTGACACCAATGACGGGTCCTGGCCCTGCACCCCAGGTCGCCGGACTTGTTAAATAAGCTCTCAGATTGTTATGTTTGGGTTAATGTTGTGTTTGTGGATCATGTGTTGAGTTCTGGTTCCTTTAAAAGAAATAAAATTTCAAAGCAAGTCATGTGATCCACATAGATGCATGTAATCAACATGCAGGTGTATAAAATTAATTAATTAATTGTGGGTTCTCGGTCACAAAAAGAAATCTGTTGCCACGTGAGATGTTGTGTACGTTTTTCATCATTGCACTGGGCGCACACGACACAGACCTGGGGCCTGTACTACGAAGCGGGGTTAACTTACTCAGATGTAACCCAGGGTTAACTTCTTAAACCGGGGTTGACAAAACCTGGTGTTCTCAAGTGGTGGTAGTCAGTACTGGTAGTCGGGACGCTGATTAAGATGTTGATTTGTTGAACCTGTGTTAACCTAATTGGAGTTTGTGCGCGTTCACATAAAAGGGGCAGTTTGCAGCGCACGTCACCGTTTTTCAATGATGGCGCGGTCACCTTACTTTACCGAAGAAGAATGCACGATTATTATGCGGAGCTACGAGGAATTTAAATTAATGTTAAGGGGGAAATCGAACACATCGTCCACCAGTAAAGCAAGACAGGGTTGTTGGCAACATATTGCTGATCGGGTAAATGCGTAAGTACAATTCAATTGTTCTCCAAATCTGTTACAGATGATTAACCTGTGGAATGTCTGATATGTGTAAAATAATGACCTTCTTTCATTAATTATGCCCAGATGCAACACGATTCAGAAGTGGGCATAGGCCTACTAATAGATGTTAGGTTAATTTAATGTTTCCTAAATAGGCTACCTATCTAAGGATTTAAAGCCATTAATGGTCATTCTGTTAACATAGTTACATATATATCACTTTGGCATGAAGGTTATCCAACAGGACAGCCCCATGTGGGGAGAAAAAGAATGTTAAATATGTAATTACAGTAATTGTATATTAGAATATTTAGAAAAATCACCCAAACCAAAGCAACCCTTATGTGGCTGAAATAAGTGAAAAGAAGGTGAGCTCAGAGTGGACTACACGATAATGGGTATATGAAAAAGGCCGAATAGAATGGCTATACCTGCACATTGATACTGTGAAAAGATTTGCAATTGACATAATCGCCCTCGTGCTCTCCCAGGGGTGCACTGATTGGGATTTGCGTGCAATCAATGACTCCTATTACTCTTGGGAAACCTAGGAGAAATTGTTATTGATAAGCCCCACTTCGCCTAATTAATGGACATGCATTAGACCTATTTTGATATTAGTAATTACCCGCGATTGCATAAAACCCTTCTTTGATTTGCATTGCAGATAAATGGCCAGGGAAAACGACAAATGCATCCAACAGTTTAGATAGAGCAAGTACTACCTTGCGAATCATACGATATACAGTATTCTTGCTCAGATGTTCAGCATCACCGATGGAATACATAAATTGTCCACTGGCAAAATATCTAAGCGCAAGGCACATTATCTGCTTGATCGTCAGGGCAATGCTATGATGGGTGATGTTACAGACGTTTGGCCCGATCAGCTGACAAAGATAACGAATTCCCTCGGCTGAGAATCTATATCTTTCATGGAGAATATCGTCCGGGTATGTCAGCGGATTCTGGCGGCCTTTAAAAGCCCTCGCCCTGCGAAGTGAGCCCCTCAAAATTGGGCCCCAATATCAATTGGATCATCCAGGTAGGCCGGCATTGTCTTCGGAGTGATTGAAGGTGGATGGGCGGTACTTATAAAGGGAGTGGTTAAGCGAAAACCTCAAGTTAACCGAGAACATAACCTGCTCGGAGCAGGTTTGGCACGCAGCGTAAATTGCCATGGCAGCATACCTCGATCAAAACCTATCCACCTTTTGTAGTACGGGTTAACCGGGAAGTTACTCCACACGTCATCATCTTACTCCCGAAGTTACCCTGATAAGCCAGTAACCCCGCTTCATAGTACAGGCCCCTGCTGTGTTTCATGACTCTGTCAACAGGACTAACCTGGTGATGCCATACCCGTTGCGCCACTGACTAGAGGTCATACCCTGCAGCCAACCAGTGCTGGACATGGACACCTACGTTTTAGAGCCCCAAGACAGACTCTACTTTAGTTTCAATTAAGAACTCTGCTTTTGTTGCTCTTCAGTTTCTTTTGTTTGTAAAGAAATTCTTGTACAATCTGTAAAAACCTTGTAACTGTTAGATTGGCCTAACCAGTGTGTCACTCCCCCTCTGGGTCTGGTCTGCTTGAGGTTTCTTCCTCATTATCGCCAGAGAGTTTTTCCTTGGGGCCTCTTCACACATAACACAAAAGACGCAGAAACGGGAAGAAAATCCGCAAACCAAACACAAAATGGGGAACCATGAACCATCCACCTGCTGTTGTGAGGCATGTACGGTCGCACAGCTGGAATGTGTTGCACCACATTGCAACACTGATGTGGAGAAAAATAAAATAAAAACCAGCTGTATAACTAGTGAAATTCACTGGGTTGATATCAATAATAAATAAAAGGGGATGCAATACAGAACCCTGCCTTTAAATATCCCTGGTTAAATAAAAAATAAATGCCACTCGTGGGATTTGAACCTGTAATTTACAAAAGCTCTGATTACCAGATGGAAACTTTACCACTGTGCTATAATCATTCCTAACAGGAGCGTAAAATGCTTAAAATCAACAAGGAGATAATGGTCATGTCCAGCTGTCAGCCAGTCGGCTGTCAGCTGACAGGCGCTAGTGTCCACAGCAAAGTGATCACACAAGAATGAGTTCATGCCTTCATCACCCTTATTTGTTTGATTTAATTTCCACTTTTTGTCTGTCAAGTAAACTGCAGTTTACATGGTGGAAGTGAAATCAGCCAGCCGGCCAGCTTCACACCATGCCGCACGCTCAAACGGCGGTCGGTCCTCATGAGGGCATGAGTGGCTGCACACACATGTACACTGTGTGTTCTCTGAGGTGCAGGACACAGGGCACTGCGCTGGTCCAGCACCAGACACTGGGACCTTCAGCCACAACTGATAATGTTGGATTCATGGTGTGTGTGTGTGTGTGTGTGTGTGTGTGTGTGTGTGTGTGTGTGTGTGTGTGTGTGTGTGTGTGTGTGTGTGTGTGTGTGCGTGTGTGTGTTAGTGGTGGTGGTGGTGGGGGTGTGTGTGGGGGGGGTGGATGACGATGACACACTCCACTCTCCACACGCCATTTGTGTGTGTGTGTGGTGGGGGGGTTTCAGCACAGTCACATCCATATGTGTTGCTCGGTTACGCCACTTTCGTGTGGCACTTAGACACTTTTCACAGACAGGTCAAATGTGATCGTCTGCTCTCTGCTATCGTACCAGGTGCTTGAATATTCCTAAGTGTGCAGCGAGCGGTGTTAGATGTTCATGTGTGAGACACCTGGAATTTGGCCTGCACCTGCCGAGAGGGGGATCGAATGAGCATGCACAGGGCATTTGCTGTCTTTTGTGTGCACAAATGTTGTGGCAACAGGTGTATCAGGCGTTTGAGGCGGCTCAGATTTTTCATGAAAGGTATACAATTCCTCCTTCGTGCGCTATTCGGCTTCAATCGTGTTATGTGTGAAGAGGCCCTTACCAATGTCACCTGTCTGCTTGCTCAGGGGGATTAGTAAGGTTAGACTTTACTTGTGTGCAACACCTTAAGGCAGGTTTGATGTGATTTAGCGATATATAAATAAAATAAATTGAATGGGATAAATTGAAAGACAACATACTGTATATGAAAGAGAAAGAACACATTAGTTTTTAGTCTACACCTGGGTTTGTTGAATCCAGATTGAAATATGTTTCTGCTAGCTTAGCTAGTGGGGATTCCCCTTTGGCTCATCTAGCAGAGTCTTGACCTCATGACTGAGGAGTCTAGTGTTGGAATCGTAGGGGGAGCCACAAATATGTACCACTCGGTTACAAATGGGCATTGTTGGCAGGTGACCTTGTAAATGGTAAATGGACTGCATTTATATAGCGCTTTTCCATCTGTATCAGACCCTCAAAGTACTTTACAATGATGTCCCACATTCACCCATTCACACAAACACACTCAGACACTGATGTCAGTGTGCTGCCATGCAAGGCGCTCACTACACACCGGGAGCAACTTGGGGATTAAGGACCTTACCCATATGCCACTCGTTTCTTCTTAGATGGTCTGTCAGTACAATTACCCAGATATTATCACAGATATTTGTAATAAAACCCCCAGAAATGACAAACAGACTCTGGACTCAGCTCACCAGCACACAATAGGTGTCACTGCAAATAATCACGTCACTAATTAGTTTTAGCTTTATGGCTTAAAATATCTCAAACTGATGAATTATTAAAAATTAAAATCACCCCATATGCTCATCATGAACTAGCCATACAGACCAAAACTGCTTTTTTTTTGTACCAGGATGTAAACAGGTTTATTTGTGCTCTGAAGTTGGACATTTTAAAATGGGGTCAATATGACTCACTTTGAGAGCCAGTCTTAAGTGGTAATTTAAGGAATTCTAAGATTTGCGACTTCCAGGACCTGCGGTTGGAGGGTGGAGTTTGGGGCTTCAGATTAAGGTTAAGGTTCTACTACTAGCCTATAAAATTGTTCACGGACTGGCACCTCCCTAACTAGATGACCTAATTAAACCCTACGTACCGGCTTTGCATTCTCAAGGTGCAGGAGTACTTTGTGTCCCGAGGGTGAATAAAAAGTCTTCGGGTCACAGAGGTTTCCCTTATCATGCCCCTGTTCTGTGGAATGATCTCCCTGTGTTAATAAAACAGTCAGATTCTGTAGAAACTTTTAATTCCAGACTTAAGACACTCTTATTTTCCCTTTTCATATGGCTAGCATACTGGCATAGTATGTTACTATGCTTTCTACCCTTTTAAATTCATTTTATTAGTAAATGGAGTGTGCTGCAACCTCAACTTTATCTAAAATCTGGATCTTTTAGTGAACCTTAGGGCTAGTGGCCTGCAATCACCTTAGTCTTTCTTTTGTTCTTCTTGTTGCTTAATGCTGACAAATTACACTGTATTTGTTGTCTTTCTGATGCTTGATTCTGTTTTTTTTTTTTTTTCCTTTTCTCTCTGTTTAAGGTGCGGCTCCATCCAGAGATTGGTGTGGTGTCTGTTCCAGAACCCGTCTTGCACACCGGCAACATTTCCTGTATGTTCGTTTTGTGAATTGTTCTGTAATTTGTGTCTGTAGCATGGCCCAAGCAGAGGGTCACCCCTTTGAGTCTGGTCTGCTTGAGGTTTCTTCCTCAGAACAAGGGTTTCCTTGCCACTGTTGCTCTGGGGGTTGGTAAGGTTAGACCTTACTTGTGTGAAGTGCCTTGAGGCAACTCTGTTGTGATTTGGTGCTATATAAATGAAAATAAAATGAAATTGAAAATTGAATTGATCAGTTGTTATGCAAATTTTGGGAACTGTGTGATGCTTAACTGCTCAGAAAAACACATTAGTGGGAGCAAAAAAACTGTTACATCATCATACAAACTGGTCTATGTCTCTAAGCTTCAGCATGGAAATGAATTTCAACCTAAATATTGTTTTTTTATTATTTATTATTATTGTTATTGTTGTGTGGGCCGCTGAAGAGGAGGTACTACTGGCCCACCACCAGAGGGCGCCCTGCCTGAAGTGCGGGCTTCAGGCACGAGAGGGCGCAGCCGCCTCACGGGAGCAGCAGGGAATGACAGCTGTCTCTCATCACCACCTGACAGCTGTCACTCATCACCACCTCATCACCATCTCCATAAAAGCCGGGCAGCAACTCCACCTCCCTGCCGAGATATCATCTACCACATAGGTAAACTACTCAGCCGTATTGCTGACCGTTTTGTATCTGTACTTTTGCAGTTGGTGAGTGCTTGCAGCTGGAGGCTGAGTTTGTGGTGCGTGGAGGGCTGACGTTTTCGCTCCCCACGCCAAACTTGGATAAGTACTCACAGATTTCTGCACGTGCCTAGTTTTCTGGATTAAAGGTGGAGGTGTTTTCCCACCCGGCTACAGAAAGGACGTGTTTGCTAACTGTTTACTGGGTGTGTACACACACCCACCATTAACTGTTTCTGCTTCCTGCCAGCAGTACCAGGTCTGACAGCTGGAGACGATGGCCACCTGGGGACTCAGGACTTGGCGGCTCCGGTGTGTTTCGCACCCGTTGGCAGTGGAAATCGTGTGGGGCCTGGCTCTTCTCTGACAGACGTCTTCTATCCTCGAGCCTGCCCACACGTCACCTTTGTATATTGATTGCATACAAATTCTGTGATTGTATTTCGTTGTGCACATTCACAACAGTAAAGTGTTATACTTTTGGCTCATCCATTGTCCATTCATTTACGCCCCCTGTTGTGGGTCCGTGTCACTACACTTTCCCAACAGGATATCTCGGCCAGCGTCATGGATTCCGAGGGGCATCAACCATCTGTTGAACAACCAATGGAAGAACAGGGTGCACAGGCGCCAGCGGGAGGCGTGGTAGGTGAGTTGCAGCAAATCCTCATCGCCTTCACTGCTCGGTTAGATTTAATGACCGAGCAGAACGTCATTCTCAATCGCAGGATGGAGGCTCTCACCGCACAGGTGGAAGCGCGCGCACAGGGCGCTGCTGCAGCTCCTCCTCCTGCTGTCCTGGTGCCAAATATAGATGTTCCAATGGTCATTCAACGACCTCCCCCACCATCCCCTGAAGCATACATAAGTCCCCCGGAGCCGTACGGAGGCTGTGTGGAGACGTGCGCAGACTTCTTGATGCAGTGTTCGCTCGTCTTTGCACAGTGTCCAATGATGTACGCATCAGACTCCAGTCGGGTGGCTTATGTAATTAATTTGCTTCGAGGTGAGGCACGCGCCTGGGCTACGGCACTTTGGGAGCAGAATTCACGGCTCCTAACAACATATACTGGGTTTGTGAGGGAGTTCAGAACAGTCTTTGATCACCCAAATAGAAGCGAGACCGCTTCAACAGTGCTGCTGTCTATGAGACAGGGGCATCGGAGCGCAGCTGAGTATGCAGTCGACTTCCGCATCGCGGCTGCGAGGTCTGGCTGGAATCCGCGCCGCCTTCATAAACGGACTGTCGTCGGTCCAGAAGGAGCACCTGGTGGCTAAGGATGAGCCGCGGGATTTGGACGGGCTTATTGATCTAGTTATACGATTAGACAATCGGTTAGAAGAACGCCGTCGGGAGTGAGACGAAGGATGTGGCCGGGCACATGCCGTCCCTCTCCCTTCTGGGTCCGAAAAGGTTCCGTCCTCCCCACGCTCCACAGCCTCAGCACTCCGTGTGGCAACAGCTCCCCCTGCTGATGATGCTATGGACATGAGCAGGGCAAAATTAAGAGCTTCTAACAGACAGAGGAGACTGGCCCGCGGGGAGTGCTTTATCTGCGGCTCAAGCCAGCATCAGCAGAGAGACTGCCCCAAGCGGTTAAACACCAACGCCCACCCTTAGAAACTGGGCTAAGGGTGGGCCAAGAAATTCATGTGGGACACACACGTATTTCTGCACGTCTCCCAGTTACGATCCTGAGTGGGGATCTAACCCTTCAAGCCCCAGCACTGGTGGACACGGGGTCAGAAGGGAATCTGCTGGACAGCAGATGGGCAAGGGAAGTAGGGCTCCCTCTAGTGGCGCTCCCTTCACCATTGAAGGTGCGGGCGCTAGATGGCACCCTTCTCCCTTTAATCACCCACAAGACACTACCTGTAACTCTGGTAGTGTCTGGGAATCATCGGGAGGATATTGAGTTTTATGTGACTCCTTCTACCTCCCGCGTAATTTTGGGCTTCCCATGGATGATTAAACACAATCCCCGGATTGACTGGCCGTCTGGGGTTGTGGCTCAGTTGAGTGAAACCTGCCACCGGGAGTGTTTAGGATCCTCGGTTCCCCCCAGTTTGACTGCTAACGAGGAGGTAAAAGTCCCCCCCAATCTGACGGCAGTACCTGAGGAGTACCATGATCTTGCTGACGTCTTCAGCAAAGATCTGGCACTCACTCTTCCCCCGCACCGGCCGTACGATTGTGCCATTGATCTGATCCCGGGCGTTGAGTACCCATCCAGTAGACTGTACAACCTCTCACGTCCAGAGCGCAAATCAATGGAAACCTACATCCGGGACTCGTTACCTGCCGGGTTGATCTGGAACTCTACCTCCCCGATGGGTGCTGGTTTCTTTTTTGTGGGCAAGAAAGACGGTGGACTCCGTCCATGCATTGATTACAGAGGGCTGATCGAGATTACGGTTTGCAATCGATACCCGTTGCCCCTGTTAGATTCAGTGTTCACGCCTCTGCATGGGGCCAAAATTTTCACTAAACTGGATCTTAGGAATGCTTATCACCTGGTTCGGATCCGGAAGGGAGACGAGTGGAAGACGGCATTTAACACCCCATTAGGTCACTTTGAGTACCTGGTCATGCCGTTCGGCCTCACCAACGCCCCCGCGACGTTCCAAGCCTTGGTAAACGATGTTTTGCAGGACTTCCTGCACCGTTTCGTCTTCGTATACCTAGACGATATACTCATCTTTTCCCCGGATCCTGAGACTCATGTTAAGCATGTACGTCAGGTCACCACCTCATCACCATCTCCATAAAAGCCGGGCAGCAACTCCACCTCCCTGCCGAGATATCGTCTACCACATAGGTAAACTACTCAGCCGTATTGCTGACCGTTTTGTATCTGTACTTTTGCAGTTGGTGAGTGCTTGCAGCTGGAGGCTGGATTTGTGGTGCGTGGAGGGCTGACGTTTTCGATCCCCATGCCAAACTTGGATAAGTACTCACAGATTTCTGCACATGCCTAGTTTTCTGGATTAAAGGTGGAGGTGTTTTTCCCACCCAGCTACAGAAAGGACGTGTTTGCTGACTGTTAACTGGGTGTGTACACACACCCACCATTAACTGTTTCTGCTTCCTGCCAGCAGTACCAGGTCTGACAGCTGGAGACGGTGGCCACCTGGGGACTCAGGACTTGGCGGTTCCGGTGTGCTTCGCACCCGTTGGCAGTGGAAATCGTGTGGGGCCCGGCTCTTCTCTGACAGACGTCTTCTATCCTCGAGCCTGCCCACACGTCACCTTTGTATATTGATTGCATACAAATTCTGTGATTGTATTTCGTTGTGCACATTCACAACAGTAAAGTGTTATACTTTTGGCTTATCCATTGTCCATTCATTTACACCCCCTGTTGTGGGTCCGTGTCGCTACACTTTCCCAACAGTTATTATATTATTCTCTGTATGTTGAACCCAGAATAACTACTTTAATTCTTAGGTTGTGTGTTGTTGTGTGTTACAGTCCAGTCAGTGTGTATTTCAGACTGAGAAGCAGGTGGTGGTCGATGAGCTCTCGTACACGTGTGGCACTGACTGCACATGAGGACGGTCGAGCCTCAACCCCTCCCCATCACATCCCACCCTGTTACTTCCTCTTATATAACAGTTGGTACTGCAGAGGAAGAGTACTGTGGTGGGGAAACACACACACACACACACACATTTTACTTTGTGATTTGTCATCTATTGACAGCAGTATTTTATGTCTGTGATTACACACAAACATGGACTCAAGGAGTTTGAGGGTAACCGGACCCCAGTTTCCTGATTTGGTCCAAGTGTTAAACTTCAAAGGCGTCAGCTGAAACCCTACTGGAAGAAGAAAAAGTTGCAGTTCCTTGACCGGCCTCTTGAGGCTGGCTCCAAAGCAGAGCACATTCCCATAGGAGTCCATGTTAAAATGTCCAACTTTAGAGCAGAAATGAACATGTTTACAGCCTGGTACAGTGAAAAATTGGATGTCGGGCAATTTCTTAGTCTTAAATTCTGACAAGACTGAGATGTTGACCATTGGTCCTGTGAGACACACGGGCAGCAGTTTGACCAGCTAATGTTCACCTTGGACTCATGTGTCATTCATCAAAGTGATAAAGTGAAACATCCTTTGATCCAACACTATCTTTTGACCTACATATTTGAGAAATAACTGAATGCTTTCTATCACCTCTGTAATATTGTGAAAAATTAACCTATTCTGTAAATGACTGATGCAGACATTGATTCATGCCTTTGTCTCTTCTCGAATAAATTACTGTAGCGTATTTTTTTCTGGCTGACCACAGTCCAACATCAGAGGTCTCTAATTGGTTCAAAATGCAGCTGCTAGAGTTCTGATGTGAAGAAGAAAGTTTGACCATATTACTCCAATTTTGGTCTCCCTTCACTTATTTCCTGTCCATGTGAGGTCAGATTTTAAGGTTTTAACACACAAAGTCCTGCATGGACTTCTGCCTCCATGTCTGGCTGATCTAATTAAATCTCATGTACCGGCCTGTGCTCTGTGTTCTCAGGATGCAGGATTACTGTGTTTCAAAGGTTAAAAAGAAGTCAGCAGGTCACAGAACTTTTTCTTCTCATGCACCTGTTCGGTGGAACAGTCTGGCTGCTGAGATAAAACAGTCTGACTCCTTTGATTCATTCAATTCTAGATTAAAGATCCATCTGTTCTCCCTTTTGTATGACTAATATATTAGTGTTGTAATGAACTACTTTTCCCTCCATCGTAAATGATGTTACTGTTAGTGAAGCAAAGGGCGAGCTGCCAGTGATCATATTAGCATCTTCGCTGTTACTTTGTTATTTTGCTGCTGATAGATAGTGTTGTGTGAGCTGTTAGTGCCAACTGATTGATTCTGCTCTCTCTCTCTTTCATTGTTTGAGGTGCAGTCGATGAAGTCTTCACTGAAGACTACAATGGAGAAAAACGTCCATCCAGCAGTCCCCTGTCTGAACATGTGGTTGGACTGAACTTGCAGGCAGATGATCTCCGCCATTTGTGGTGAAGTCTGAGTCACGATGCCCAGTGAACCTTTTATTATATGGACTTTGTTCTGTTTTTGTTTTGCATGTTTGATAATTCTTTGTTGTACTTTGTTTATTTGATCTTTGTTATTATTAGTATAGCCTAAGCAGTTGGTCACCCCCCCCCCCCCCGAGTCGGGTCTGCTTGAGGTTTCTTCTTTAAAAATAATAATAATAATCATCATCATAAATATAAACACCCAAGGGAGTTTTCCTGGAACCTTATTCTGTAATTTGGAGCTATGTAAATACATTGAATTGAATCAACTGGAATAAGCAGGATTAGGAAATGGATGGACTGATAACTGTGCTAACGGTAATTTAGCTTTTTAAACAATTAATTTATTCAAATGCAAACAATTTCTCTCCTTACCAAAAGAAGAAAAAAGTCATGCTGAAGGGAAAGTATAATCCTCTTTTTCATTTCAGTATGGGAGCGTGCACTCATTACATCCACAACACCACTGAACCACCTTCAATCAATCAGTTAAACTTTATTTATATAGCCCTTTCCACAGCCCAAAGGGTGACCAAAGTGCTTCACAGTCAGATTAAAAAAACACAGAGAATAACTTAAAACCATAAGACAATAAGCAAATTTAAAACACACACATCAATAAAAATATATGTCCAAAAATATTTACAGATAAGAACCAAATAAAATGTCAGAGCACTGCTGGTTGTGCAAAAGCCATTCTGAAAGGAAGGTTTTTAATTTAGATTTAAAAAGACCCAAGTCAGTGATGGTGTGGATCTCGGGGGGTGGGAGCTTGTTCCACAGTCTGGGTGCATCCACAGAGAAAGCCCGGTCTCCCCAGTGGCAGTATCTGGACCTCGAAACGTCTAGTGAACATTGGTTACACGATCTCAAAACTCTGTTTTGAGCTGATGTGTCAGCAGCTCGGCTCAGTATGTTGGGGCCAAACCATTCAGAGCTTTAAAAACAAACATAAGATTTTAAAATCAATTCTAGCCCAAACTGGAAGCCAATACGGAGTGTAGAGGACTGGGGTGATGTGGTCATGTCTACGCGAATCAGTTAATAGATGTGCTGCAGCATTTTGAACCAGCTGAAGTTGACTAAGGGAAAACTGGGAGACTCCAACATAAAGTCCATTGCAATAGTGCAGCCGAGAACTAATAAAAGCATGAATGGCTTTTTCCAGATCTACACAATTTAAAAGCCGTACGTAGTTAATAAAAACTTGACAACACCACAGAGTCAATTTGTTTGTCGAAGTTAAAACCACTGTCAAACATCACCTCAAGATTTCTGACAGTGGGTTTAACCAACAATCCCCCAACTTTCATTATCTGTGAGTCACCAAACAGAATACACTCAGTCTTGTTTTCATTTAGGTGTAGGAAATTCGAAGACAACTGTTGGGTTTGCACCCTGTTTTTAAAGAAATGAGAGGCACAAACACTGAAAAGAAACTAGTCAGAGAGAGACAAATATATATATATATATTTTTTGCTCTGCGCAGAGGAGGAGAGCAAGCAGCAGCTTATGTGCTAAGCTCCAAAGCTCTCCTAAAATCCCCTCCTCTGGCCCAGCCTTTTATTTAGTTCATCAACATGAGAAAAAACAAACAAGGACAGTCGGGAGAGGTTACACATGAGTCATGTCTGCAAGAGGGTGGTAGCAAAGCAAGGTAACGGCTGAAACCTTCCATTCCTGCAACATGAGCCTTGTGGCTCGTCAAAGCAGGATAAGGCACTTATGCAAAATGAAAAATAGTTTGCTCGATCATGAAGAATGCAGACAACAAGTCTTTCTTTCTAAAACCTCCTCTTCTCACAAAGAAGAAAAATAATAAGCATAAACTATAAGAAAATAAATAATAATAATATAAGCATAAACTAAAGAAAATAAATGATAATAATATAAGCATGAACTATATAAAATCCTTGACATAATCCTCCCTGTTTATCGTTTATTTACATAAGTTTGTCATGTCCAAAACACACTTCAATAGAAAATTTGTCCACTTTAACCACATGTCTTATTACATTTTCAGCTAAAGCTTCATAGGCTAACAGTGTGTTAACTCATCATGTCAACAGTTCAAGCTTGAACTGGAGTTGTGAGCTTTTCAATATCATCATAATTCTCAACACAGTCATTATAGTTTTCTCCACTAAGGTCTGACTGTTTCAATGCTTGATATTTTGGCATAGTTTGTTGGAAAGCCAGATTACATTGTACAAATGTATTTGACACCATTTTGCCAACCATTGTTTTGATACAAGGGATCACACAACACATGCAAAGTCCAATCAGAATTAGGACTATAATAACTGGTGTCACCATTTTCAATAGTAACTGCCAACATGGTCCTGAAGTCAACCAGGACCAGGGATCCCACTGGTTCACGGCTAGGGTGTCTTTATGCATTGCATCACGAAGTTTATTCAGCTCTTCCAATGCGTCCTGCACATCCACTGAATGAATGGAGTCTGGGATGAAAGTACAGCATGTTGTGTTCAGCAGAACACAAACTCCTCCCTGTGAACCAGTAAGCAAGTCTAAAACCATGCAATTCTGCATCACCATGGTACATAAAGCATCTATTTCAGTATTTTGAGCTGCTACTATTTTCTCAGTTACATTCATGAACAGACCCAATCGATAATTCAGAGTTTCAATCATTAATTCATTTTTTTACCACTCCTATCCAGGGGAACAATGAATGTGCTATTTTATCTCCTACAGACCACAACTTTTGGTCCTTTGGTACATCCGAGCCCCACATGTGATCATGTGGTAACACATCTGGGTATATCGATCTCCTCCGTCTGGTGCTGCCATTCTTCTCTGTGGAGGTCCTTGGCACTACCACATATGTATGGTCAGTCACCTGGGTAGGTGCACACACACCACCCCAATTTGGTGGGAGACTCATGTACAGTCTGGAACCACAAAGCCAATAGATGTCATCATACACCGGAGTACCATTTACAGGTGGTAGCAAAAACTTACTAACATAAGCACATGATTCATCCGTTCCCCATGGACAGGAGCCTGTATAATTACATCCCCGTCCAATGTGATGAAGATAAGTACCATCCACATAATATGTTTTGGTTAGGCTTAAATTATTTGATAAAACATACGTTTGGGTACACAGACGTTTCTTAATTTTACCTACAATTTTATTCCCTGTCCCGTAAAAGCAAATCGGGAATGGCCGTTGTGATGGCAATTTAACATGTGATGATATTTTTGCATTTCCCTTCAGTCTAGTCAATGGAGCAGCACTTGGGCACGCTTGTACGTCTTCTGTTGAAATCCCTATCATATAAGTGGTTGCACTGAGGCAAGTGGTATTACGTCTTGTCAGATTTGCTGAGAACTGTTGCCCCCGAAATACAGTTTGATTATGCATCCGTATGATAAGACATTCTGTCACCCTAGCAGGGTACGGTTTAGCCGTCAGAGCTGGGTGTGTTGAGGATATAGGTATTTGCGAACAAACATAACAGTTAGTAACATGTAATTCCATAGCCAATAAATGAACATATCTGTACCACATATTAGTATGGTATATATGAGGGTGTCCATCTGTCTCATTCACATTATGAATAAACCTCTTCTGACGTTGCTTCCGTTGTTCTCTGGCTTGGTCCACAGTGAGCTGCAATTCTTGGGTCAACCACCAGGCCAGGAATCCGAGGAGCACGAAACACACTAAGATCACAACGCAACCGGCTGCCCTACCAACAGTCCGGCAGCGGCGGCGCTGAGCACGCCGCTCCGGGTTCTGCTGTAGTTCAGTCATGATTGCTAGGATACAGTGTTGTTAACCAACCTCATCTAATAGTGCAAGGATCTCCCTGCTTCACTGGCGTTGAGACAATCTATTGCTAATTAAATAGACTCCCTTTGTAGCCAGACTTCCCCTTACACTGTGGAGGCAGCCAACACACGCTGTATCTTACAGTGACTTAGATGTATCCACGTTGATCTCTCCGCTATCTTTACTGCAGTTGGTGTCGTTAACAGCACTTGGTATGGACCTTCCCAACGAGGACTGGACCAGTTCTTCCTCTTAATCACACTGATGAAGACCCAGTCTCCTGGCTGGACTACTGGAAGGCCGTCTTGTGGGAGATCAAAATTATTCGGCAGTAAATGTGTTTGAGTTATCTCTTTCTGTGTTAAAGTCTTTTTCATAAAATCTGCTAATATTTGTTCCTCATCTGCTGTTTTAGTATCCATGTCAAAAATTGGTAGACGATATGGTCGTCCATAAAGTATCTCAAATGGTGTTAAACCTGATGGTGTTGGTGTTATTCTCATATACAATTTTACTAGGTCCAAACATTCAATCCAGGTTCGTTTTGTCTCTTCCATACATTTCCTTAGTCTTATTTTTATTGTGCCATTTGTCCTTTCCACTAATCCTGCACTTTGTGGGTGGTAAGCACAATTATGTTTTAACTTAATTTTCATGTGTTCTGCTACTCTTTGTACAACTTCATTTACAAAATGTGTTCCATTATCACTGTACAATGTCTCTGGTATTCCATAATACGGAATAATTGTCTTACACAATGCTTTTGCTACTGTTAAAGCATCTGCTTTTTGTGATGGAACAATTTCTACCCATTTTGAAAAGGCATCAATTAATACTAGACAGTATTGATAAGGTCCACATCGATTTAGTTCAATAAAGTCCATATGAACAATTTGAAAAGGATACTGTGGTTTTGGGAATTGCCCTCTCCGGGGTCTTATATTTCCCTGTGGGTTGTGTTTCAATCAGGTAACACAGGCTTTACAAAAATCTTTTGAGTATAAATTAAATCCATAGGTAGTAAAGTATTGGTCTACCATATATACCATCCCCCCTGTCGACACATGCGTTAACCCATGCGTCGCAATTGCAGCTGCTTTGAATAAGCTTTTGGGTAGGACGGGTTTGTTATATACACAATAAAGTCCTTTGGGGTTTGGGGTTGCCCCATTTTTCAACCACAAATGTCGTTCCTGCGCTGGTGCCTGTTTTTGCATATCCAATAAAAGGTCAGAATCTATTAATGGTTCATTGTCTGTCTGAGCTGTGTAAATAGAAGAAGTGCCATATCGACCAGCTGCTGCTTCTTTCGCTATTTTGTCTGCCAGGCAGTTTCCTCTGGAGACAAAATCTGTACCTCTGGTGTGGGCTGCGCATTTACATAATGCCAGGTGTGATGGTAATGTCACTGCTTCTAGCAATTTTGTGAGTAAGCCTGCATGTGTCACTGGTTTCCCTGTAGAGGTTATCATACCTCTTTGTTGCCATTGTTTTGCAAAGAACCAAATTGTTGAAAATGCATATTGACTATCTGTATAGACTGTCAGTTTCTGTCCTTTAGCCAAGATACAAGCTCTGGTTAATGCAATGAGTTCTGCAGCTTGGGCTGATTTAAAATGATCGATCTGTTTTGCTTCAATAACAGTATTTGGTAATTGAACAACAGCATAGCCTGTTAATGTCTGTCCTTTCTAATCTTTGAAACATGAGCCATCCACAAAGTAATGTAGTCCATCTGTAAATGGTTTGTCTGTTAAGTCTGGTCGAGGTAATTGTTGTTTCTGTGTGTCTGCCAAACAATCATGCGGTTCACCGTCTGTCTCAGTAGGTAGGAGCGTGGCGGGATTCAAGGTGTTGCATCTTTCAATGGTAATATGTGGCTGAGACAGTAGCATTGCTGTATATGCTATCTGTCTAGCAGGCGATAAGAATGTATCCAACTGGTTTATTTTTATTACCATGTTGTTGTAGCAAGACTGCACACATGAATCCCTGTTTTGTGTCCACCATGAGAGTGAATGGCTTGGCATAATTGGGCAGAGATAATACTGTGGAACTCACAAGTTCTTGTTTAAGAGCTGTAAACTGTTCTTCAGCTTCTTTATTCCACTGTATTTTGTCACTCATAGCCGTTGGTATAGAATGTATTAAATCCTGCAATTTCTGCACCTTCTCTGCATAACATGGAATCCAGGCTCTGCAATAATTACAGATACCTAAGAAAGTCATCATTTCCTTTTTTGTTGACGGTTTAGGCGCTTTGAGAATAGCGTGCTTTCGATCGTCTTGTATTCGTTTCCCCTCAGCTGATAGGATATGGCCTAAATAAATCACTTGCACAAACTGCAACTTTTGCTTTTCAATTTTACTTCCTGTTTCTGCCAAATGTTGCAAAAGCATCATAGTACATTTTGTACAGCTGTCTTTTGTCTTTCCTGCCACCAAAATGTCATCTACATACACCAAGATTTGTGAATCTTCTGGTGGAGTAAATGAAGATAAGCAACAATTTATTTCTTGTGTAAAAATGGTCGGACTGTCAGCAAAACCTTGAGGGAGTCTTGTATATGTATATCTTTTCCCTTTGAATGTAAAAGCAAACCAAAATTGAGAGTCTGGATGAACAGGTACTGAGAAAAATGCATTACTGATGTCTATGACAGAGAAGTACATGTTTCCAGGACTTAATCTATTTAGCAGCGTATGTGGGTCTGGTACCAGAGGGGCACTAGTTTCTACTGCAGCATTTACTGCACGTAGGTCTTGTACCATTCGCCAATTCTGATTGTCTGCTTTTTTCACAGGATATATTGGAGTGTTACAGGATGCATCTAAACATTCCCTGATGACTCCTGCTTCCAATAATTCTGAAATAACCGGTTCAATTCCTTTTTCTGCTTCAGGTTTTAACGGATATTGTTTAATCCGTGGTCTCCAATCAGATCGTGGCTTAATTTTGACTGGCGGAATATTTTTCAACAGTCCTACATCTGTGGGTGCATTCACCCAGAGATGAGGAGGCAGTTTGGCCAATAAAGTCTCATCTTCCTGTGTCAACAACACAGATGTTGTTAAATTTCAATCGTCCAGATCTACTTCATGTATCACCGGTGTCGTCCAAGCACTTACAATCATGTATTTCCGATACAAGCCTGTGGATGGACTGAAATCCCACACCGACACTGCATCTGCTTCGTGTCAATCAGTTGCTTCCTCAGCTATTTTAACAATTCCTCCAAGGTCCTTCCAGGACTGAGTGTCTGCCCTTGTCAGTGAAATATGCGGCACAGCCTCAGGTTTTCCTCTGTACCATTTGTCTGTACACAGAGGTGGTTTTTCTGTCTGTGTATAGGTGTGCTACTGTCTGTAATTCTGATGGAATTTTCAGAAATCCTGCTCCATACCTTTCATCCTTTTGTGGAGTGAATAGCATAGTTATGTGTAGATCTTTTGGTGACATCATTATCAATCAATCAACCAATCAGTTTTTATATAGCGCCAAATCACAACAAACAGTTGCCCCAAGGCGCTTTATATTGTAAGGCAAGGCCATACAATAATTATGTAAAACCCCAATGGTCAAAACGACCCCCTGTGAGCAAGCACTTGGCTACAGTGGGAAGGAAAAACTCCCTTTTAACAGGAAGAAACCTCCAGCAGAACCAGGCTCAGGGAGGGGCAGTCTTCTGCTGGGACTGGTTGGGGCTGAGGGAGAGAACCAGGAAAAAGACATGCTGTGGAGGGGAGCAGAGATCGATCACTAATGATTAAATGCAGAGTGGTGCATACAGAGCAAAAAGAGAAAGAAACAGTGCATCATGGGAACCCCCCAGCAGTCTACGTCTATAGCAGCATAACTAAGGGATGGTTCAGGGTCACCTGATCCAGCCCTAACTATAAGCTTTAGCAAAAAGGAAAGTTTTAAGCCTAATCTTAAAAGTAGAGAGGGTGTCTGTCTCCCTGATCTGAATTGGGAGCTGGTTCCACAGGAGAGGAGCCTGAAAGCTGAAGGCTCTGCCTCCCATTCTACTCTTACAAACCCTAGGAACTACAAGTAAGCCTGCAGTCTGAGAGCGAAGCGCTCTATTGGGGTGATATGGTACTACGAGGTCCCTAAGATAAGATGGGACCTGATTATTCAAAACCTTATAAGTAAGAAGAAGAATTTTAAATTGACCTGATAATAATGAATCACAATAGTCCAGCCTAGAGGAAATAAATGTATGAATTAGTTTTTCAGCATCACTCTGAGACAAGACCTTTCTGATTTTAGAGATATTGCGTAAATGCAAAAAAGCAGTCCTACATATTTGTTTAATATGCGCTTTGAATGACATATCCTGATCAAAAATGACTCCAAGATTTCTCACAGTATTACTAGAGGTCAGGGTAATGCCATCCAGAGTAAGGATCTGGTTAGACACCATGTTTCTAAGATTTGTGGGGCCAAGTACAATAACTTCAGTTTTATCTGAGTTTAAAAGCAGGAAATTAGAGGTCATCCATGTCATTATGTCTGTAAGACAATCCTGCAGTTTAGCTAATTGGTGTGTGTCCTCTGGCTTCATGGATAGATAAAGCTGGGTATCATCTGCGTAACAATGAAAATTTAAGCAATACCGTCTAATAATACTGCCTAAGGGAAGCATGTATAAAGTGAATAAAATTGGTCCTAGCACAGAACCTTGTGGAACTCCATAATTAACTTTAGTCTGTGAAGAAGATTCCCCATTTACATGAACAAATTGTAATCTATTAGACAAATATGATTCAAACCACCGCAGCGCAGTGCCTTTAATACCTATGGCATGCTCTAATCTCTGTAATAAAATTTTATGGTCAACAGTATCAAAAGCAGCACTGAGGTCTAACAGAACAAGCACAGAGATGAGTCCACTGTCCGAGGCCATAAGAAGCTCATTTGTAACCTTCACTAATGCTGTTTCTGTACTATGATGAATTCTAAAACCTGACTGAAACTCTTCAAATAGACCATTCCTCTGCAGATGATCAGTTAGCTGTTTTACAACTACCCTTTCAAGAATTTTTGAGAGAAAAGGAAGGTTGGAGATTGGCCTATAATTAGCTAAGATAGCTGGGTCAAGTGATGGCTTTTTAAGTAATGGTTTAATTACTGCCACCTTAAAAGCCTGTGGTACATAGCCAACTAACAAAGATAGATTGATCATATTTAAGATCGAAGCATTAAATAATGGTAGGGCTTCCTTGAGCAGCCTGGTAGGAATGGGGTCTAATAAACATGTTGATGGTTTGGATGAAGTAACTAATGAAAATAACTCAGACAGAACAATCGGAGAGAAAGAGTCTAACCAAATACCGGCATCACTGAAAGCAGCCAAAGATAACGATACGTCTTTGGGATGGTTATGAGTAATTTTTTCTCTAATAGTTAAAATTTTGTTAGCAAAGAAAGTCATGAAGTCATTACTAGTTAAAGTTAATGGAATACTCAGCCCAGTAGAGCTCTGACTCTTTGTCAGCCTGGCTACAGTGCTGAAAAGAAACCTGGGGTTGTTCTTATTTTCTTCAATTAGTGATGAGTAGAAAGATGTCCTAGCTTTAGGGAGGGCTTTTTTATAGAGCAACAGACTCTTTTTCCAGGCTAAGTGAAGATCTTCTAAATTAGTGAGACGCCATTTCCTCTCCAACTTACGGGTTATCTGCTTTAAGCTATGAGTTTGTGAGTTATACCACGGAGTCAGGCACTTCTGATTTAAAGCTCTCTTTTTCAGAGGAGCTACAGCATCCAAAGTTGTCTTCAATGAGGATGTAAAACTATTGACGAGATACTCTATCTCACTTACAGAGTTTAGGTAGCTACTCTGCACTGTGTTGGTATATGGCATTAGAGAACATAAAGAAGGAATCATATCCTTAAACCTAGTTACAGCGCTTTCTCAAAGACTTCTAGTGTAATGAAACTTATTCCCCACTGCTGGGTAGTCCATCAGAGTAAATGTAAATGTTATTAAGAAATGATCAGACAGAAGGGAGTTTTCAGGGAATATTGTTAAGTCTTCTATTTCCATACCATAAGTCAGAACAAGATCTAAGATATGATTAAAGTGGTGGGTGGACTCATTTACTTTTTGAGCAAAGCCAATAGAGTCTAATAATAGATTAAATGCAGAGTTGAGGCTGTCATTCTCAGCATCTGTGTGGATGTTAAAATCGCCCACTATAATTATCTTATCTGAGCTAAGCACTAAGTCAGACAAAAGTTCTGAAAATTCACAGAGAAACTCACAGTAACGACCAGGTGGACGATAGATAATAACAAATAAAACTGGTTTTTGGGACTTCCAATTTGGATGGACAAGACTAAGAATCAAGCTTTCAAATGAATTGAACCTCTGTCTGGGTTTTTGATTAATTAATAAGCTGGAATGGAAGATTGCTGCTAATCCTCCGCCCCGGCCCGTGCTACGAGCATTCTGACAGTTAGTGTGACTCGGGGGTGTTGACTCATTTAAACTAACATATTCATCCTGCTGTAACCAGGTTTCTGTAAGGCAGAATAAATCAATATGTTAATCAATTATTATATCATTTACCAACAGGGACTTAGAAGAGAGAGACCTAATGTTTAATAGACCACATTTAACTGTTTTAGTCTGTGGTGCAGTTGAAGGTGCTATATTATTTTTTCTTTTTGAATTTTTATGCTTAAATAGATTTTTGTTGGTTATTGGTGGTCTGGGAGCAGACACCATCTCTACGGGGATGGGGTAATGAGGGGATGGCAGGGGGAGAGAAGCTGCAGAGAGGTGTGTAAAACTACAACTCTGCTTCCTGGTCCCAACGCTGGATAGTCACGGTTTGGAGGATTTAAGAAAATTGGCCAGATTTCTAGAAATGAGAGCTGCTCCATCCAAAGTGGGATGGATGCCGTCTCTCCTAACAAGACCAGGTTTTCCCCAGAAGCTTTGCCAATTATCTATGAAGCCCACCTCATTTTTTGGACACCACTCAGACAGCCAGCAATTCAAGGAGAACATGCGGCTAAACATGTCACTCCCGGTCCAATTGGGGAGGGGCCCAGAGAAAACTACAGAGTCCGACATTGTTTTTGCAAAGTTACACACCAATTCAATGTTAATTTTAGTGACCTCCGATTGGCGTAACCGGGTGTCATTACTGCCGACGTGAATTACAATCTTACCAAATTTACGCTTAGCCTTAGCCAGCAGTTTCAAATTTCCTTCAATGTCGCCTGCTCTGGCCCCCGGAAGACAATTGACTATGGTTGCTGGTGTCGCTAACTTCACATTTCTCAAAACAGAGTCGCCAATAACCAGAGTTTGTTCCTCGGCGGGTGTGTCGTTGAGTGGGGAAAAACGGTTAGAAATGTGAACGGGTTGGCGGTGTACACAGGGCTTCTGTTTAGAACTACGCTTCCTCCTCACAGTCACCCAGTCGGCCTGCTTTCCCGGCTGCTCGGGATCTGCCAGGGGGTAACTAACGGCGGCTAAGCTACCTTGGTCCGCACCGACTACAGGGGCCTGACTAGCTGTAGAATTTTCCACGGTGCGGAGCTGAGTCTCCAATTCGCCCAGCCTGGCCTCCAAAGCTATGAGTAAGCTACACTTATTACAAGTACCATTACTGCTAAAGGAGGCCGAGGAATAACTAAACATTTCACACCCAGAGCAGAAAAGTGCGGGAGAGACAGGAGAAGCCGCCATGCTAAATCGGCCAAGAGCTAGTAGCTACGCTAAGCTAGCGGATTCTTAAAAACACGCAAAGTGAATAATGTGTAAATAATTTAGAGGTGATTCAGCAGAGGGAGTGCTTTAGTTAAGGCACGTAAAGATTACACTGGGAAACAAATCGTAATCTAGATAACTAGATCAATCTAACTGCGCAGATTAAACAGCTAACAGATACAGAAAAACACCGCTGTGCTCCGGAACAGGAAGTGATACAATACCGCAGTGAGAGCCAACCACCAGTAGAGGCCAGTCAATACCAGACATCTGAAAACAGAGAACATTACTACATGTTCTCTGTTTTCACAGGTCATCAGACCTTCCTCCAATAATTGTTCAGTTTGTCTCAACTCCGACAGATCCAAAGAGTACTGCCAGGCCTGGGCCAAATCTGTATATACAGTAGCGGGCTGCCTCACAGCTCTCATACCACCTACTGTTGGCGTGACTCCTATAGATAAGGCAGTCATGAAATCTCATCCCAGTAAATTTACTGGACAATGGGGCGAATAAACCACAGAGACACAAGCAGTGTTGGGAAAGTGTAAGTACACGGACCCACAACAGGGGGCGCAAATGAACGGACAATGGAATAGGTCAAATAACAACACTTTACTGTTGCAAACATGCACAACAAACACAACAGATCACACAAGAGATCAAAGGTCAAATTACAAGGTGTCGTGTGGGCAGGCTCGAGGATAGGAGACGCCTGTCCAAAGCAGAACCGGAACCACACGATTTCCTCCGCCACCAGACCCCGGGAACACTGGAGCCGCCAAGTCCCGAACTCCCAGGTGGCCACTGCCTCCGCGTGTCGGTCCTGGTACTGCTGGCGAGGAACAAAAACACAGTTAAACGTGGGTGCGTCTGCACCCAGCAATCTTCACGGCAGGGAAGCTACCTCCACCTCTCGTTGGAGAAAAAGTCTGTTATCACTCACAAAAATCACCAAAAAAAGGCTTTCTATCAAGCAGTCAGGCTGAGGATATTGCCTTTCAGGTAGAACGATATCTCGGCAATGAGGTGGAGATGCCGTCTTGCTGATATACCATTGTAGATCTGATGATTGATGACAGCTGTCGTCAGTGATAAGCGACAGCTGTCACCCCGGCTGCTCCTGTGAGGCGGCAGCGCCCTCTGGTGCCTGGAGCCCGCACTCCAGGCAGGGTGCCCTCTGGTGGTGGTGGGCCAGCAGTACCTCCTCTTCAGCGGCCCACACAACAAACAGTTTGGTTCGTTTCAGGATCTTCAAAATTGACAAACTTCAATATTTTCTCTGAATTCACCTGTCCATTTGCAGATTTTACCCAAACGACTTTTTTTGCAAATTTAGTTCCGGGAGGTCTGTCTGTTATCACTGTCCTACATGCTCCTGTGTCACAGAGAAAATCCATGTCCTGTCCATTTACCTTTAGAGTCACCACAGGTTTTTCTTCCTCTTTATGGCCTCTACTCTCATCTGTGCTTCACTGAGCCATACTTTTGCACACTCTATTTCTCCTTCTTTTCTTGCTTTCCTGTTACCTTTTTATTTTCTGCTGCTGCTGTAAGTTTTAACACCAAACCTTCACAATCTGGCATAACCAATTTACCTGAAAATCCATATTTCTTTTTCCATTTAATTATGTACTTCAGATTTTCCAGATTGCGTTTGTGCATGTATTTTTCGTCGCCCTGAAATAGGGGCTTATTTTCTGTGCATGTGTTTCCCATGTTGGTCACCTATTCCCCTTCACTCTGCAAAGTTCAGGTCAAGCTTCTACCCCGTGGGGCGGACCTTCCTTGGAATCCCCCTCTTTGCAGACTCGTCGGGAATATGTGAGTGTGGTGCGTATGGACTTAAAATGAGCTACTTTGCAAACAATGGCCCACTTTTATCCCCTGATAAAATGGGATATCAAGCTGTCCGTGCTTCACTCACTCACAGTCTCATTCTTTTATTATTACTAAGGAATACTCAGTCAAACAATACCACACATACAGTCCGACACCGTCACACACACGCACACTCCCACAACCGCTCCAACTCTCACACATATACAAAATAAATTACAGATTTCATCAATGATTGCAATTACAGACAATAAAATAAAATAAAATAAATCATTTTATATCAAGACATAAATAACACAACAAAATCCTTACAACAAAACAACAAAAACAGAATTTTCTCTCATTCATACCACAAACACACTTAGTTTCACTTTTGAAATAATCAATTAATTCGCGTCTCTCTAACTGCTTCTCCTGAAATTTATTCTTACTCCTCCTGTATTTCTCAGCCGGATGGGGACTCGAACCCCTCCACCACCTGTGCCGGCAGGACCGGAGACTCTAACTCCCTCCCCCGCACTTTATTCCGGATGGGGACTCGAACCCCACCGCCACCTGTGCCGGCAGGACCGGAGACTCTAACTCCCTCCCCCGCACTTTATTCTGGATGGGGACTCGAACCCCTCCTCAACATATTTTCCTCACAGGCAGGCAGTAATTACTTACGTTAATTTGTTGCGCCCCTCATTTGGTTCGGAGGCGTCGTCAATCTACTGCGGCGAGCGGAGGTGGAAGTCTGTAGTCACCGGTCCGACGGAGAATTCACTCCTCAGGACTTTCCTTCGATCCCTCTAGTGGAATCGGCCGTGCACGGTCTGCGGCGTGTCTTCCTCCGTTCGCTCGAGAAGATCTGTCGACGCCCCACGTTGGGCGCCAAGAAAAAACTGTTGGGTTTGCACCCTGTTTTTAAAGAAATGAGAGGCACAAACACTGAAAAGAAACCAGTCAGAGAGAGACAAATATATATATATATTTTTTGCTCTGCGCAGAGGAGGAGAGCAAGCAGCAGCTTATGTGCTAAGCTCCAAAGCTCTCCTAAAATCCCCTCCTCTGGCCCAGCCTTTTATTTAGTTCATCAACATGAGAAAAAACAAACAAGGACAGTCGGGAGAGGTTACACATGAGTCATGTCTGCAAGAGGGTGGTAGCAAAGCAAGGTAACGGCTGAAACCTTCCATTCCTGCAACATGAGCCTTGTGGCTCATCAAAGCAGGATAAGGCACTTATGCAAAATGAAAAATAGTTTGCTCAATCATGAAGAATGCAGACAACAAGTCTTTCTTTCTAAAACCTCCTCTTCTCACAAAAAGGAAAAATAATAAGTATAAACTACAAGAAAATAAATAATAATAAGCATAAACTAAAGAAAATAAATGATAATAATATAAGCATGAACTATATAAAATCCTTGACACAACCATTGTTTTATTTCTGCGATACAGCTGGCCAACCTGCCCCCAGTGACCATGTCAGTTTGTTCCAACGGTAGATAGTGTTGTGTGGGCTGCTGAAGAGGAGGTACTGCTGGCCCACCACCACAAGATGGCGCCCTGCTTGAAGTGCGGGCTTCAAGCATGAGAGGGCGTCGGAGCGACCAGGAGTGACAGCTGTCACTCATCATCCATACCAGCTGTCACTCATCCACTACTCATCACCACCACCATAAATGCCGGACTGCAACTCCACCTCCCCGCTGAGAAATCAGCTACCATTCAGGTAATTTCTCTGCAAAGCTTAACTGTGACTAATAGTCTGATCTCATTTACAGCCGTTTTCCTGTGACGGTGTCCTTATCTGCGGTATTGGCGTTTGGTGTGGACTGCGACGGCTTCGCCTCACACCCCAAACCAGATAAGTGGTTTCACAGGAGCTGTACGAGTGTGTGATTGGAGGTGGAGGTTTTCCCTCCTAACTGTATACAGACTGTGGGATTACTGAGTGTGCGAACTCACACTCATCAGGACTGTCTCTGTTCTCTGCCAGCAGTACCGGGTCTGACTGCTGAAGACAGCGGCCACCTGGGGCGCAGGGCTTGGCGGCTCTGGTGTTCTTCAGCTCCGTTGGTGGTGGAAGCTGTGTGGGATCCGGCTCTTCTCTCGCCAGGCGTCTTCTATTGTCGAGCCTGCCCACACGTCACCTGGTGTATAATTGACATTCCACCATATTGTTATTGTCTGTACGTCGTTGTGCGATTCACAACATTAAATTGTTACTTTTGGCTTATCCATTGTCCGTTCATTAACGCCCCCTGTTGTGGGTCCGTGTCACGACACTTTCACAACAGATAGATTTGAATGTTGTCTGCATAACAGTGAAACAACATACTGCAAGGTCCAAGTGCCAACATGTACAGGGAAAAGAGAGTGGGGCCAAGGATTGAACCTTGTGGAACACCACGGACAAGAGAAGCGCTTGAAGAGGACAGATCACCGATCATTACAGACAAAAGCCAATCGGAATGGTATTATGTGAACCACTTCAGAACAATGCCATCAAGTCCAACATGTTCTTTTAGACGGGACAGAAGGATTGAGTGGTCAACTGTATCGAAGGCAGCTGTCAAGTCCAGAAGCACTAACACCATAGGGCACTTAGCATCTACTGATCATCACTGTACACTGTTAAAAGAGCCGATTCAGTGCTGTGGCGAGTTCTGAAAACTGATTGAAATTTTTCAAAGACAGTATTATTTTCTAAAAACGATTGTAACTGTATAAAAAGAACTTTTTCTAAGCTTGGACAGAAAGGGCAAGTGAGAAATGGGTCTAAGATGTGATAAAATAGAGGGATCAAGCTGTGGTTTTTTTAAGTAGTGTACGAACCACAGCATGTTTAAAAGCAACCGGTACAGATCCAGTGGTGAGGCAAGAATTTATAAAACGCACTACAGAACATTAAAAAACCTCTATCAGTAACTTAGTTGGGAATCAAAAGGGCTTGTAGGTTTCAGTTGCTGTAACATGTTAGAGAGGGAAGAAAGAGAAACAAATTGAAATCGCTCAAACACAGCAGGAGGAACTGGAACAGCAGCCTGGTCAGCACTGAGGTTGTTGCTGGCAAGTTTTTTTCTACTGTTGACTTTTTCAGTAAAGAAACAAGGAAAGTCCTCACAATTACTGACTGAGGCATCAGCCAGAACTCATGTACGCGGGTTAACAACTAAATTAATAGTGTTAAAAAGGGTTCTGGGGCGATGGCTGTTGCTCCGGATCACATTAGACAGATGCTGACATTTTGCCTCCCTCATCGCCCGCTGAAAGTCAGCAAGGCAGTCGCTCAGTAATTCCCGGAATACAATTAGTTTGTACTTCTTCCAGCATCTTTCAGCTTCTCGGCACTGCTGCCTGAAGGCACGGACAGCATCATTAAGCCAGGGATCGGATCTTGGTTTGACTGATTTTCATTGAAAAGGAGCTATTGACTCAAAAATCCCAGAGCAAGTAGTGTGGAAGAAAGACAGAATGCTCTCAGGGCATGAAAGAGACTCCACACTATGAATATCAATATTCTGAATGTCTGAGAAGGCAGCAGCAAATTCTCCAGCTGTTGAAAAGGTGAGAATGCATCCTCGGTGACACATGTCACGAGGTTTACAGGACATTAGCGGTGAAAGTTTTACCATGTAGAGTTACCCTAAAAGAGCACTCTGTCAAGGACGAATCCACGAACACAAAACTGACATAAAGAAAGGCTGGCTGGGCCGTTGTCCTGGTCATCAACTGTAAGCCTTTGTTAAACTTTTTTTATGATGTTTCTTGGGTATACTCTCTGTTACATTATCTACCTCACTCCATGAATCTTCATTCACCTCCATCTCACACCCCACATGCAGTGCACATGTGCTGATGATTTCATCATCTGGCACCAACTGCTGCCTTGGAATCATTTATAGGTGGAGTGAAAAAGTTGTCTGTCTGGCTCACATTATACAGTGTCACTCACTCATCTTCCACCGCTTACTCCAATTACAGTTTTTGCCGATTACTTACACACATTTTGCAAAATTTGTCTGTGTCAAAACTCTGCACACAAGCAAAATAAGACAGAACACTTGTTGTAAAACACCTCACAGCTCCGTCAAAATGAAACCCTACAATCAAAACCTAACAATCCCTTCTAAAAATGTCCTTCTAGCAACAAAATGATACACACATGCACCATTTTGAAACAATTTTAAATCAATAACAACACACTGATGTGTTTTACACAAAACACTAAAGTCAATATATTTTTATTTACTTTTTCTCAAACAAAAGCTGAACTTTACAGTATTTAGCAACAAAAGTGTTATTTTCCTGTTTTGTTTTTATTTTTTACAAAAAAACAGAAATTTCTTACAAATACCTAATGTCAGGGTTTGCAGCCGATCTGCTGTGTCTGCCTGATCCCGTCAGATCTCAGAAGCTAAGCAGTACAGGACCTGGTTAGTACTTGGATGGAAGACCTCTTTGGAACACCAGTGGCTGTGTGTGTTTTTCCAGGGTAAAACGAGTTGCGTCAGGAAGGGCATCCGGCATAAAACTTGTGCCAACTACAAATGCAGATCTGGCTGTATCCGCTGTGGTGACCCTGACCACAAAATGGGAGCAGCCGAATGGACAACAACAACCTAATGTCAGGTTTTGAGATTTTATCATCTTGTCTGTTTTATGTTTTGGTCTGTTTTGCTATATTTTTGTTCATTAGTTTTCTTTGTGTTAATTCTCTTGCTGGGGTTTTTTTCTGCTTGGGTTTGTCTGTCTCTATCTCTCTTGTTTCTTGGTGGTGGGTGTGTCACTCCCTCTGGCCACACCCTTGTTCTGGTGCTTTCCACACATACCTGTTTCTAATTTGCAGCTCATCACCCGGTGTTATATAAACTCACTGGGTGCTGTAGTTCCTTGCCAGATTGATGTGCCTTCTGCCTTCTCTCCAGCTCTGTTCTTTGCGTTCCATAGTCCTGACTGCCTCATTGTGTTCCTGACCTCTTGCCTGTTTGATCGACCATGCCTTAGCATGATGTTTTTTGTATTGCTGTGTTTTATGGACTGCCTACTCGTGTAGCGACCACTGCTAACTTCCTCAATAAAGCCTTTTAAAAACCAGAGCTACTTGTTCGAGCCTTGCATTTGTGTCCAACCATTCCTGACCAACACACCTGACACCTAAAGAAAGATAGAGTACTGTACAGTTCAAATTCAAAACACAAATCAAGACAATGAAAACAATTGTTTACAGTACTGTAGTTTATATACAAAGTACACCTGGACAAAATATACTTTGTCCAGCTTCCCGCAGTGTTCGGCCATGGTTGATCACATTGTCCACCAAAGTTGCTCGAATTTCATCTGAAACATTTCTCCTTCTTGCTCTTCTTTGTCTTTGTTCTTGTCCACATGTCTCTCTTTGTCTTCCTCTGCCTCTTGCTGTGGGTCTTATCACTTCCATAACAAGAAAGAATGATCATCAGAATGATCATCAGGTCATCAGGATCATCTCTGCACCACTCCATGGCACAGAGCCCAACTAAGCACGCAGTCACAAAGTTCATTGCTCAACAAAAACAATGATTTAGAAACTATTCTAAATGCAGAACATCAGTGGACAATATATCTGTGGTAAACACCTTTTGTAGGAAAGCACCATCATGGGTTTGTTGCTGTGGTGACACGGTCAGTGCATGATGAGGAAAGGTGCAGTTACCAGGGCAACACTGTGTCTGCATTGAAAAACCTGAGGGGATGCCGAGATGCTGTGTGTAAATCTTTGTGTGAAAGTCACAGTGTGAACACACCACGTGATGATGCTGGACTTTAAACAGAATGTTTATTTTTCATCTTCTCAGAAACACTTGAGTCTGCTTTCTGTTTTTGCTTTAGCATCTGGGACCCTGATCTACGTAAGAGGTTCCCCCACCTGTTGGGGAAAGTGTAATGCACGGACCCACACCAGGAGGGCGTAAATGAACGGACAATAGAGATGCCAATGAACACTGAATCCAAGAGAGGCAACGGGTATCGGTTGTGAACCGTAATCTCGTTCAGCCCTCTATAATCAATGCATGGATGGAGTCCGCCGTCCTTCTTGCCCACAAAAAAGAAACCAGCACCTAACGGGGAGGAAGAGTTCCGAATTAACCTGGCAGCTAAAGAGTCCCGGATGTAGGTCTCCATTGATTCGCGCTCAGGGAGTGAGAGATTGTACAGCCTACTGGACGGATACTCAGCGCCCAGAATCAAATCAATGGCACAATCATACGGTCGGTGTGGGGGTAGGGTGAGTGCCAGATCTTTGCTGAAAACGTCAGCAAGATCATGGTACTCAGCCGGCACCGCTGTAAGATTGGGGAGAACATGGACCTCCTCTTTAGCAGTCGCACCGGGTGGGACCGAGGATCTTAAACACTCCCGGTGGCAGGTTTCACTCCATTGAGCCACAACTCCAGTCGGCCAATCAATCCGGGGATTGTGCTTACTCATCGATGGATAACCCAAAATAATTCTGGAGGGAGAAGGTGTTACATAAAACACAATCTCCTCCCTGTGGTCTCCAGACACAACCAGTGTTAAGAGCTGTGTCTGGTGTGTTATTAATGGAAGAAGGGCGCCATCTAGTGCCCGTACGTTCAATGGTGAAGGAAGGGCCACTACTTCCTTAGCCCATCTGCTATCAAGCAGATTCCCCTCTGACCCCGTGTCGATGAGTGCTGGGGCATGAAGGGTTAAATCCCCACAGAGGATCATAACTGGGACTCGTGCGGATTTTCGTGCATTTCCCGCGTGTGTGTTATGGCCCACCCTTAGCCCAGTCTCTAAGGGCGAGCGTTGGCGTTTAACCGCTTGGGGCAATTTTTCTGCAAATGCTCACTTGAGACGCAGATAAAACACTCTCCGCGGGCCAGCCTCCTTTGTCTGTTGGCTGATCTCAATTCTCATTTTTCTGCTCTGGGTGTGAAATGTTTAGTTATTCCTCGGCCTCCTTTAGCAGTAACGGTACTTGTAATAAGTGTAGCTTATTCGTAGCTTTGGAGGCCAGGCTGGGCGAATTGGAGACTCGGCTCCGCACCGTGGAAAATTCTACAGCTAGCCAGGCCCCTGTAGTCGGTGAGGACCAAGGTAGCTTAGCCGCCATTAGTTTCCCTCTGGCAGATCCCAAGCAGGCCGACTGGGTGACTGTGAGGAGGAAGCGTAGCCCTAAACAGAAGCCCCGTGTACACCGCCAACCCGTTCACATCTCTAACCGTTTTTCCCCACTCGACGACACACCCGCCGAGGATCAAACTCTGGTTATTGGCGACTCTGTTTTGAGAAATGTGAAGTTAGCGACACCAGCAACCATAGTCAATTGTCTTCCGGGGGCCAGAGCAGGCGACATTGAAGGAAATTTGAAACTGCTGGCTAAGGCTAAGCGTAATTTGGTAAGATTGTAATTCACGTTCGGCAGTAATGACACCCGGTTACGCCAATCGGAGGTCACTAAAATTAACATTAAATCGGTGTGTAACTTTGCAAAAACAATGTCGGACTCTGTAGTTTTCTCTGGGCCCCTCCCCAATCGGACCGGGAGTGACGTTTAGCCGCATGTTCTCCTTGAATTGCTGGCTGTCTGAGTGGTGTCCAAAAAATGAGGTGGGCTGTATAGATAATTGGCAAAGCTTCTGGGGAAAACCTGGTCTTGTTAGGAGAGACGGCATCCATCCCACTTTGGATGGAGCAGCTCTCATTTCCAGAAATCTGGCCAATTTTCTTAAATCCTCCAAACCGTGACTATCCAGGGTTGGGACCAGGAAGCAGAGTTGTAGTCTTACACACCTCTCTGCAGCTTCTCTCCCCCTGCCATCCCCTCATTACCCCATCCCCGTAGAGATGGTGCCTGCTCCCAGACTACCAATAACCAGCAAAAATCTATTTAAGCATAAAAATTCAAAAAGAAAAATAATATAGCACCTTCAACTGCACCACAGACTAAAACAGTTAAATGTGGTCTATTAAACATTAGGTCTCTCTCTTCTAAGTCCCTGTTGGTAAATGATATAATAATTGATCAACATATTGATTTATTCTGCCTAACAGAAACCTGGTTACAGCAGGATGAATATGTTAGTTTAAATGAGTCAACACCCCCGAGTCACACTAACTGTCAGAATGCTCGTAGCACGGGCCGGGGCGGAGGATTAGCAGCAATCTTCCATTCCAGCTTATTAATTAATCAAAAACCCAGACAGAGCTTTAATTCATTTGAAAGCTTGTCTCTTAGTCTTGTCCATCCAATTTGGAAGTCCCAAAACCAGTTTTATTTGTTATTATCTATCGTCCACCTGGTCGTTACTGTGAGTTTCTCTGTGAATTTTCAGACCTTTTGTCTGACTTAGTGCTTAGCTCAGATAAGATAATTATAGTGGGCGATTTTAACATCCACACAGATGCTGAGAATGACAGCCTCAACACTGCATTTAATCTATTATTAGACTCTATTGGCTTTGCTTCAAAAAGTAAATGAGTCCACCCACCACTTTAATCATATCTTAGATCTTCTTCTGACTTATGGTATGGAAATGGAAGACTTAACAGTATTCCCTGAAAACTCCCTTCTGTCTGATCATTTCTTAATAACATTTACATTTACTCTGATGGACTACCCAGCAGTGGGGAATAAGTTTCATTACACTAGAAGTCTTTCAGAAAGCGCTGTAACTTGGTTTAAGGATATGATTCCTTCTTTATGTTCTCTAATGCCATATACCAACACAGTGCAGAGTAGCTACCTAAACTCTGTAAGGGAGATAGAGTATCTCGTCAATAGTTTTACATCCTCATTGAAGACAACTTTGGATGCTGTAGCTCCTCTGAAAAAGAGAGCTTTAAATCAGAAGTGTCTGACTCCGTGGTATAACTCACAAACTCGTAGCTTAAAGCAGATAACCCGTAAGTTGGAGAGAAATGGCGTCTCACTAATTTAGAAGATCTTCACTTAGCCTGGAAAAAGAGTCTGTTGCTCTATAAAAAAGCCCTCCGTAAAGCTAGGACATCTTTCTACTCATCACTAATTGAAGAAAATAAGAACAACCTCAGGCTTCTTTTCAGCACTGTAGCCAGGCTGACAAAGAGTCAGAGCTCTATTGAGCTGAGTATTCCATTAACTTTAACTAGTAATGACTTCATGACTTTCTTTGCTAACAAAATTTTAACTATTAGAGAAAAAATTACTCATAACCATCCCAAAGACGTATCGTTATCTTTGACTGCTTTCAGTGATGCCGGTATTTGGTTAGACTCTTTCTCTCCGATTGTTCTGTCTGAGTTATTTTCATTAGCTACTTCATCCAAACCATCAACATGTTTATTAGACCCCATTCCTACCAGGCTGCTCAAGGAAGCCCTACCATTATTTAATGCTTCGATCTTAAATATGATCAATCTATCTTTGTTAGTTGGCTATGTACCACAGGCTTTTAAGGTGGCAGTAATTAAACCATTACTTAAAAGCCATCACTTGACCCAGCTATCTTAGCTAATTATAGGCCAATCTCCAACCTTCCTTTTCTCTCAAAAATTCTTGAAAGGGTAGTTGTAAAACAGCTAACTGATCATCTGCAGAAGAATGGTCTATTTGAAGAGTTTCAGTCAGGTTTTAGAATTCATCATAGTACAGAAACAGCATTAGTGAAGGTTACAAATGATCTTCTTATGGCCTCGGACAGTGGACTCATCTCTGTGCTTGTTCTGTTAGACCTCAGTGCTGCTTTTGATACTGTTGACCATAAAATTTTATTACAGAGATTAGAGCATGCCATAGGTATTAAAGGCACTGCGCTGCGGTGGTTTGAATCATATTTGTCTAATAGATTACAATTTGTTCATGTAAATGGGGAATCTTCTTCACAGACTAAAGTTAATTATGGAGTTCCACAAGGTTCTGTGCTAGGACCAATTTTATTCACTTTATACATGCTTCCCTTAGGCAGTATTATTAGACGGTATTGCTTAAATTTTCATTGTTACGCAGATGATACCCAGCTTTATCTATCCATGAAGCCAGAGGACACACACCAATTAGCTAAACTGCAGGATTGTCTTACAGACATAAAGACATGGATGACCTCTAATTTCCTGCTTTTAAACTCAGATAAAACTGAAGTTATTGTACTTGGCCCCACAAATCTTAGAAACATGGTGTCTAACCAGATCCTTACTCTGGATGGCATTACCCTGACCTCTAGTAATACTGTGAGAAATCTTGGAGTCATTTTTGATCAGGATATGTCATTCAAAGCGCATATTAAACAAATATGTAGGACTGCTTTTTTGCATTTACGCAATATCTCTAAAATCAGAAAGGTCTTGTCTCAGAGTGATGCTGAAAAACTAATTCATGCATTTATTTCCTCTAGGCTGGACTATTGTAATTCATTATTATCAGGTTGTCCTAAAAGTTCCCTAAAAAGCCTTCAGTTAATTCAAAATGCTGCAGCTAGAGTACTGACGGGGACTAGAAGGAGAGAGCATATCTCACCCATATTGGCCTCTCTTCATTGGCTTCCTGTTAATTCTAGAATAGAATTTAAAATTCTTCTTCTTACTTATAAGGTTTTGAATAATCAGGTCCCATCTTATCTTAGGGACCTCGTAGTACCATATCACCCCAATAGAGCGCTTCGCTCTCAGACTGCAGGCTTACTTGTAGTTCCTAAGGTTTGTAAGAGTAGAATGGGAGGCAGAGCCTTCAGCTTTCAGGCTCCTCTCCTGTGGAACCAGCTCCCAATTCAGATCAGGGAGACAGACACCCTCTCTACTTTTAAGATTAGGCTTAAAACTTTCCTTTTTGCTAAAGCTTATAGTTAGGGCTGGATCAGGTGACCCTGAACCATCCCTTAGTTATGCTGCTATAGACGTAGACTGCTGGGGGGTTCCCATGATGCACTGTTTCTTTCTCTTTTTGCTCTGTATGCACCACTCTGCATTTAATCATTAGTGATCGATCTCTGCTCCCCTCCACAGCATGTCTTTTTCCTGGTTCTCTCCCTCAGCCCCAACCAGTCCCAGCAGAAGACTGCCCCTCCCTGAGCCTGGTTCTGCTGGAGGTTTCTTCCTGTTAAAAGGGAGTTTTTCCTTCCCACTGTAGCCAAGTGCTTGCTCACAGGGGGTCGTTTTGACCGTTGGGGTTTTACATAATTATTGTATGGCCTTGCCTTACAATATAAAGCGCCTTGGGGCAACTGTTTGTTGTGATTTGGCGCTATATAAAAAAAATTGATTGATTGATTGATTGATTGATTGATTGATTGATTTTCGCTCTGCTTGTGTCCATAGCTTCATCAGCAGGGGGGCTGTTGTCACACGGAGCGTGGGTTGCGTTGTTTCGGACCTGGAAGGGAGAGGGACGGCTCGTGCCCGGCCACGCCCTTCGTCTCGCTCCCGTCGACGTTCTTCTAATCGGTTGTCTAACCGTATAACGAGGTCGATAAGCCCGTCTAATTCCCGCGGCTAGTCCTTAGCCACCAGGTGCTCCTTAAGGACCGGAGACAGTCCATTTACAAAGGTGGCGCGGAGCGCTACCGTATTCCAGCCGGCTCTCGCTGCCATGATGCGGAAGTCGACTGCATACTCAGTGGCGCTCCGACGCCCCTGTCGAATTGACAGCAGCACGTTAGAAGCAGTTTCGCCTCGATTAGGGTGATCGAACACCTGTCTGAACTCCCTCACAAACCCAGTGTATGTCGTTAGGAGTCGCGAATTCTGTTCCCAAAGCGCCCAGGCGCGTGCCTCACCTCGAAGCAAATTTACGACATAAGCCACCCGGCTGGAGTCTGACGCGTACATAACGGGATGTTGTGCAAAGATGAGCGAGCACTGCATCAAGAAGTCGACGCACGTCTCGACACAACCTCCGTACGGTTCCGGGGGGCTAATGTATGCTTCAGGGGATGGGGGGGTCATTGAACGACCACTGGAGGGTCTCTGTTCAGCAACAGGTCCGCAGGAAGAGGAGCTGCAGCCGTGCTTTGTCTGCGCGCTTCCACCTGAGCGGTGAGAGCCTCCATCCTACGATTGAGCAGTATGTTCTGCTCGGTCACCAAATCCAGCCGAGCAGTCAGGGTGGTCAGTATTTGCTGCAACTCACCCATCATGTCTCCTGCTGGAGCCTGTGCACCTTGCATCTCCATTGACTGTTCAATGGATGGTATGTGCCCCTCGGAATCCATGACGTTGGCCGAGTTATCCTGTTGGGGAAAGTGTAATGCACGGACCCACACCAGGGGGGCATAAATGAATGGACAATAGAGATGCCAATAAATACAATTTAATATTGCAAATGTGCACAACAGGTCAAAATACTGCTTTTAGTCTGTCAATTGAGTTTCCACAAAAAGGTGATGTGTGGGTAGGCCCGAGGGTAGGAGACGCCTATCCAGAGAAGAGCTGGGACCCACAAGGTTCCACTGCCAATGGAGACCTGCAATACACCAAAGCCGCCAAGTCCCAAGTCCCCAGGTGGCCACCGCTTCCAGCTGTCAGATCCGGTACTGCTGGCAGGGAAAACAAACAGGTTAAAGGTGGGTGTGTGTACACCCAGCAAACAGTCAGCAAAAAGTACAGTTCCTTCCTGAGGGAAAAAATCTCCACCTGCAAACACAGGAACACAGAGTACGTGCAGTGCCTTATGTATCACTTAATCAAGTCAGAAGTGAGGAGTGGAGACGCCAACTCCTCCACCTTCCACAAACTCGGCGACAAGCTGCAAGTGTACAAAGGTTAACGATTGCAAAAAGCTCAGAAGCAAAAACGTGTGCGTACGGCACAAAACGGCTGAGTTGTTTACCTGACGGGTAAGCTGATAACTCGGCAGAGTTGTGGTGTTTCTTCCAGGCCTTTATGGGTTGAGATGATGCTGATGATGATTGCTGACAGCTGTCAGCTCCTGGCTCCTGGTGGACTCCTGCGGCGACTGCGCCCTCTGGTGCCTGAAGCTCGACGACAGGCAGGGCGCCCTCTGGTGTTGGCCAGCAGTACCTCCTCTTCGGGCGGCCCACACAACACCACCAGTATCATGCTTTGCTTTCAGATTGTTTCTTATATTCACGTCTTGGAGCTGAGCTACCCTCTGTACTCTTTGTAAAAAGTAGACATGACATACAAAAATCACAAAACAATATGAACCCTGCATGGTATACGTATGCACCGGAGAGATTTTGTTACAATGGATGCACAGAGCACACAGAGGGAATGTGTGTGTTTATACAACCCCAATTCCAATGAAGTTGGGATGTTGTGTAAAATGTAAATTAAAACAGAATCAGTGGTGGGCACGGCTAACCAAAAAATTAGCTTTGATAACAGATAATGAGCTAACTGCAAAGTTACCTTTTATAAAGCTAACCCGATAAACCACCCCAAAATTTATTGGAAGCTACAGATAATCGATAACCTCCAGTATTGTCTCCGGTACACTTGGTTGACTCATTCATTCTATGTAATCCAACACGTTAATGTGAGGTGTGTGTTGGTGTTTACAGATAAATGTGCTTTTGTAAAATATGCCATTTTTTTATTTGTACAAAAAAAGGCATTAAAAAACAAAGCCAAGTTGTAATTAGATAACCATCTGATATTACCGGTGTCAAAATAAATAGAACACTGTCATGATCTACTGGTGCCCAGATGCTCAGTACTTAAGCTGGGCTTACTGTTGGGAAGGTGTAGTGACACGGACCCACAACAGGGGGGTGTAAATGAACGGACAATAGATGAGCCAAAAATACAACACTTTACTGTTGTGAAACATGCACAACAAAAATACAGAAAAACATAGAATTTGGATCACAAGCAAAATATACAAGGTGACGTGTGGGCAGGCTCGAGGATAGAAGACGTCCGTCCTGAGTAGAACCGGATCCCACACAATTTCCACTGCCACCGGACCCGAAGGATACTGGAGCCGCCAAGTCCTGAGACCCCAGGTGGTCACCGTCTCCGACTGTCGGATCTGGTACTGCTGGCAGGAAGCAGAAGAACAGATGTAATGAGTGTTGAGAAAACACACCCAGTAAACAGTCAGCAAACTGCAGTCTTTCTCTCCAGGTGGGAAAACAACACCTCCACCTCCAACACAGTAACACACTTAGTGCAGAACCTGAGGGCTACTTAGTTTGACGTGCGGAGTGAAGTCCGTCACCCGTCACGTTTCCCCAAACTCAGCGTCCCGCTGCGAGTAGAATCCTCAGGCGCTCCTGCAACAAACTCAGAGAATTACGTGCGTACGGCACAGTCGAAACGGCTGAGAGTTTACCTTAGAGGTAGACGATATCTCGGTGTCGAGGTGGAGATGTCGTCCGGCTTTTGTGTGTGTGGGTGAAGATATGGTGATTGGTGACAGCTGTCACTCCCGGCCGTTCCTGTGAGGTGGCAGAGCCCTCTCGTGCCCGAAGCCCGCACTTCAGGCAGGGCGCCCTTTGGAAGTGGGCCAGCAGTACCTCCTCTTCAGCGGCCCACACAACACTTACAATGTGTGAGTTTTGGTCCTTTTTCAGCCAATTTTTCACTCGTGCGAGAATTTTTTGGATCGCGCTGAGTTTCCTGCATCGTGTAGTATACATTCAGTAACGAGCTGCGTTTAACATCTCACGACCACCTCCTGATCAACAATCGTATAGTCGGATGAAAATCAAACCTGTTGATATTCTGGTCGGCCGTCGTGAGGGTATCCTGCTCCTGAAGCGCAACAAGCGTCCAACCTCTCGCACTGTGCATGTGCATTGTGCAAACACTGATGTGGAATTGGAGAGAGCATAAACAATGATCATTTCTTTGGGAGAGCAGCTTCTGCACCCCCCCCCCCCCCCCCCGCCTTTCTTCAAATCATGTAAAGTCTTGTATTGCTTTTTTTTAAACTTTGATGTCTCCCATCGAGAGTTTTTGTAAAAAATAAGAAATGTAAATAAAGTTTGAAAAACAGCTTCTGTTTATGTTTTGCTTCTGGAAACACGAGTCCGACGTGTGGCTTTGGAACGTACAATGTGAGCAGTCACATCCCATCAGAGCATCGGGCCGTATAGTGTGAGAAAATAAATCGTGCGCTCTGAACTTTTACCATGCGGTTTTGTCGTACAGTTTGAGCTGCAGCCAAGTACAATGATTGAAAATATCGTATAGTGTCTGCCCAGCTTTAGGGCGAATATTGCCATGAACACTATTGGCCAGTAGATGGCAGTAGAGACCGTGAAAACTTGCCAAAACAAAATTCCAGATAATCTGTGTCTGCTACATTTAAGATGCAGGGAATTTAATAAACGCAAACTGAATTACAGACATCTTATATATATTACTCTGGAACAAAGATGACAGACAGTGTTTGACATAAGCAGGACTCTAAATAGCAAACTGGAATCGATTGCAATGATTCCAATTGAAAATAATGGAGAAGCAACCCGAGCTTCTGGCATTTTTACATAAAACAATCACAATAACAACTTCTATAAACCCAGAAAATATATTCACGAGAGTTTTAGGCACAATATACAAAGAGTTTAATGCTGTTGTCCATGTGGAGCCTGATCAGAGCGTCTCAAATGCATTTCTTCTGTGGTGAATGTACTAACATTACCCATAATGCACTGCTGGGCACACCATGTCCACACTAAAACCATCAAAATTAGTGCATTACTTTAAAACTAAAACATATATCTGATATTTTCACTTTATAAAACTTCAGACGTGACATTAATTTAAATAATGTGTCCGAAATTAGTTTGGTTAAAATTTTAACCATAAGTTAAAACTGTATGCCTCTGGATGACTTGGGTGATATTGCCAGCGTATCATTATGGGATCAAAAGAAATGAGTTTTTTCTTTTCTGTAACCAGTTCTGCTTTACCTGCAGAGGATAGAGCGGCTTCTTCTGGAACCAGCTCTTCTCTATTTGCAGAGGATAGAACTGCACATCTACTACAAAACATTCATAAGTGTTTGTAACTATTAGCTTTGTTAACCACGTCTGTAAAAATACATTAGCGGTCTAAAAATGACTGGACCAAAACGTATCGGAAGATAATTAGTCTGATAATGGTTTTCAAAGTTATCTGAAAAGCTAATCCAATAATGCAAACATTATCTTTGATAATTAGCAGTTAGCGGAACTGTGCCCACCACTAAACAGAATACAATGATTTGCAAATCCTCTTCAACCTATATTCAATTGAATACACCACAAAGACGAGATATTTAATGTTCAAACTGATAAACTTTATTGCTTTTGTGCAAATATTTGCTTATTTTGAAATGGATCCCTGCAACACATTTCAAAAAAGCTGTGACAGTGGTATGTTTACCACTGTGTTACATCACCTTTCCTTATAACAACACTCAATAAGCATTTGGGAACTGAGGACACGAATTGTTGAAGCTTTGTAGGTGGAATTCTTTCCCATTCTTGCTTGATGTACGACGTCAGTTGTTCAACAGCCCGGGGTCTCTGTTGTCATATTTTGCACTTCATAATGTGACACACATTTTCAATGGGCGACAGGTCTGGACTGCAGGCAGGCCAGTCTAGTACCTGCACTCTTTTACTATGAAGCCATGCTGATGTAACATATGTACAGAATGTGTCTTGGCATTGTCTTGCTGAAATAAGTAGGGACATCCCTGAAAAAGACGTTGCTTGGATGGCAGCATGTGTTGCTCCAAAACCTTGATGTACCTTTCAGCATTGATGGTGCCATCACAAATGTGTAAGTTGCCCATGCCATGGGTACTAACACACCCCATACCATCACAGATGCTGGCTTTTGAACTTTGCACTGGTAACAATCTGGATAGTCGTTTTCCTCTTTTGTCCAGCTTTTGTAGCTTCTGTTATTCTTCTTCTCTACAAGAGTCAAGACAGAAGTCAGACTACCAGAGCAAGTATTTTAGCTGAGGAAGCTTCTGCGATTTGAAGCGAAACGTCCTCTCATCAAGCAACCCAGTCCAGTCGAAGATTCAAGCTTCTCTACAATCCCAAGGATAGCCGACCACACGACCCAAAGCAGGTAAGGGAAGTAACGGGCGGAAACCAGGAGAAAAACGAGTAGGAGGCCGGACACCCGTTGTAGCCTGGCACTTAAATAAGTCGGGGGACCGACTTAAGACTGGCTCAGGGGGGGCCGCCATGAGGCCTATCAAAACATATGACTGGATTGGGGACCTGACTATGGGGTGAACCGGACACATAGACGGAGTTGGAGGTACTTATAGGGATCATCTTTACGCCGGAACACGGGGAACCACCAAGGGAGAGAACTAGGCGCTTCAAGGTGGAGACCACCAAACGGGGAAGCCATAGAAACTGATACAGCAACAGAACCCCAAATACTGCAGTAACCCAGTGAGCAGGAAAATCCCATTCAGTCCTCCAGATCCAATGCCAGACATCAAACCACCCCCACGACTCTGAGAACCAGAGGTTGTATGTACTGACTAGTAGCTGAACCGAACTAGTGAGAGCATTAAGAAGAAAATCAAGGGAGAGTTTAAGTGAGACAGTAAGGTGCTCACTTCAAAAATACAATGAGTCTTGCACCCAAATTGTTCCAAGAACTCCTGAGGCAGAAAAATCACCTTTCGTCTCATTATCCCAAACAACCTGCTCCAAGGAGTACGGGGACTGAAGATTTAATATACACAGAGGAGACTTTAACCATTTACACTGAGCGTTAAAGTGGGAAGAAAAAGAGAGCTTGACTAAGGCACACAGGTGCAAAATCCTTGAACCCAAAAGGGGAAGCACCCAGTTACATTATGAAGAACATGACCAAAGAAAAGGAATCTCACCATAGACTGAGTAATTCTTAGAGATTTTCTCCTTCAAAAAATGAATGATTTTCCCCGATAACTTCAAAATCAGATCAGAACAGAAAAAATTATTTGGGAACCAAGAAAGGACTCAGACCGAGTAGAGTTGAATCCCACAGAATGACAACTTTTCACCAGGGAGGACCCGAAGAATGAAATAATTCTGTAGCTTATCATCAAACACATGGTCATCATTACTGAAATTAAACTCGACCAAGAAAACGCCCTCAGGAACAGACGTGGTGCTTTTAACTGATATTGAAATGACTTGCAAGAAAACCATCTCAGGTTAAATTGTGGCACCTTTAACAGATTTCTCACAGACTCACAGACATGAACACAGATCAGCATAAACCAGATCCAAAAAGAAATGTCACTGACCGTTCCTTTAATACTGTCCACGAGCATCTTCCTCCAGGAAGACGCAGGCGGTGGAGTTGGGCGTGGTGGTTCTGGACCAGGAGGACTGATCGGCGGCATGTGCGTTGCGCCTGCAGGTGTCGTCGGTGGTCGTGAAGAGGCTCTTCCAGCAGCTACAGAGGGTGGATCCATGGCGGGGGCTTGAGTCGATCGCAGGCGGCGAAGAGGAAGGAGCTTCGTGTGACGTCACCAGCGAGGTGGCCCCGATGCACATGAAAGCAGAGTCTGAGCGGGCTGAAGGTGGCAGAAAAGCTGGACAGGAAGATGTAGCTGCTGCAGGCCCATGTGGTGCCGTGTCGAATACCACTGCAGATGGCGCAGAGCACGCCGTGTTGAATTCAGCCGTAGACAACGCGGTGTGCGCCGTGATGGGGCCAACTTCTGATGGCGCAGAGTGCGCCGAGGCAAAACCCACTTCAGGCGACGAGGTGAGCATTGTGACCAAGGTTGGGCATCCAGAAGACGTGACTCTTCCCCAATGGCTCTATTTGCGATCTTGGAGGCGAGAGAGCAGCTGGAATGTGTGCAACAAATGACAACAAAGTGGCAAGGACTGTAAGACTGTGAGGGTTTAAATGCTGGTGGACTAATTGGTATGAATTTATGGTAATTGGTCATTGATGGTAAATGCTGGTGGACTAATTGGTATGAATTGGTATAGTGGACCAAAGTAAAGCATGTTGCAAGGTAGTGAGGAAGGACAACACAAGGTGGATTGAGGTAAGACACAAAGAAGCGCGTGAGTGAGTGGAAACACAAAACAAACTGAATCAAAGTTAGGGAAAAAGACATAATGGCCGGTGCAGGGCGTGGAGTGAACATAATAAGTTGGGTGTGAGGAATAACGGAATATTTGCGGCCCATGTGCAGTCTGAGCACCATCTAACCGCAACTTACATATTCTGATGGCAGAAAAACAGGATCCAACACAATTTGAGCACGTACGAGGGAACCTCAAGATGGCTCTGGCACGGCAAAGCCTGCCGGTATGACCTCCACGTGCCACATATAATAACGTCCACCTCCATTGTCCTCCTACCCCTGGGAGCGCAAAGGAACTGTTCATGTGTATGTAGCACGAATTCATTATGTACAGTGAATGTAAACAGCCTATCAAACCAAAAGCACCATGCGCTACTGTGCGCACACCGCAAATCTGAACAGGCTGTTATGCTCACAATTGACCTTACAGTACAAATATTTGTCCATTCCTTCCCATGAGCAATGTGAACTATTGTCTCCATCATATCTGTATGTAACACAGGCAGCTGCACCTCTCCGTGGTCTCATGTGCAGTAATGCGTCATTGCATGCGTCAGGCTTTGAGCTGAACGGATCTCACCACTCTAATATACATATTATTACTTCATCACCTTCTAACTCTGAAGGAGATATGACGTGGAACTGTTGTGCCAGGCCGTGACAACATTAATAAACATCTCACCCTCCAGCAGCGGCCCAGGAGTGCTTCACAGCGCAGGGTGGACATGGAGCTGGGACTGCAGCCTGTGGTTAAAATCCTCTCACCTGGCTGCTGTGTGCTGGAATCAACCACGCAAAACTAAATCCCATGTGATAACCCAACCATCGCGGTGAACAGAGTTGTGTTGTGCTGCTGAAGTGAGCCAAAACACAAAACAAAGAAACTAAAGTCCGCTGGAAAGGCTGCGTCTGACGCATGGGACAGCATGGCTCACTGCCACTAGTGTCCAGCAGCTGGCAACAGCACGCACGTGTGCCCCCTGCACGCACGTGTGCCCACTGCACACACATGTGCCCCCTGCACGCATGTGTGCCCCCTGCACGCATGCACGCTGTGCACACGCGCACACACATAGCTGCTCATTCAGCCATTATGAACACACACACACCCAGTGATCATGTCATCAGTCCAGCACCTACTCTACACACACATGCACACACACATGAGATCAGTAGTGCTGGGAAGTGCAGGACGAGCACAGATGTGATTGCATGACTGAGTGAGTGACCTCACCATGCCAACTTCTACACATATGGCATGAATCCGGCCCATACATTGGTTTATTCCGATGTCCAGCACCAGCAGGGACTGTGCAAAGGCAGGAACACAGCACTGCCTCCCTCTCTGGTCCCATGTTTGCCATCCAGATGTTTGGATGTCAGACAGTCTTCAGCAACTTTATGGCTGTCTGATGACAGTCCCTGGTGTCATCTACCTGTTGTCATACATACGCTTTGGATGCCATCGTGCAGGTGGTGGACGAGGTAATCTGGATGTGTTCTGACAGTGCTGACCACGCCTCTTTCCCTCCGGACTGTGTTCGATCACGGCAATATTTGCGTGTCCGGGCTGGTTCCTGCACATTCTTGCTATGTGTGACGGGGGCTTTAGGATGATACCCAGTAATTAATAAAGTTCAAAAGAGAGCGATTAAATTTGATGACCACCTTAAAACTGGTGACCCCAATGCGCTTCATAACAAAGCCCTGATCCACAGAGAGACTGTAGAGAGATGCCCCTTCAGCCAGCTGGTTCTGGGACTCTCCCCACAAACACAAGCAGAGCCACCAAACACAAACCCTATTAGACTAAACCAAATTATAAGAAAACAAAAAGAAAACTATGTGACACATTGGAAAAAATCAACCAAAAACCAAAGCAAATTGGAATGCTATTTGGTGCTAAACAGACAGTATTCTGTGGCAGAATATCTGAGCACTGTGACCAAACAAAAGCTCAGGAAATCCTTGACCATGTACAGACAGAGTGGGCACAGCCTCACTGTGGAGAAAGGCCACCACAGACAGATTTGGCTCTCCAGGGAAGACAGACTGTGCACCCACTGCTCGTAACACGAGGCTGGGACCGAGCTGCCCTTCTTAACCACCTGCCAGCTGTACCAAGACATCAGAGACATGTACTTCCCACAGATCACAAACACCCAAAAAGACTTATAACCAACATCTACAAACTTCCGTATCTGTTGGGTGAAGTACAACAATGTGAAACACATCTGCAAGGTTTGAGACAAGAAAAAGCAACAGACATAAACCACCTTAACCCAAAACAGGACCTTAAACCGCTATGTCACTTTATCTATGTATAATATTATAGGATAGTACAACCCCTGGCAGAAATTATGGAATCACCGGCCTCGGAGGATGTTCATTCAGTTGTTTAATTTTGTAGAAAAAAAGCAGATCACAGACATGACACAAAACTAAATTAATTTCAAATGGCAACTTTCTGGCTTTAAGAAATACAATAAGAAATCAGGAAAAAAAATTGTGGCAGTCAGTAACGGTTACTTTTTTAGACTAAGCAGAGGGAAAAAATACGGAATCACTCAATTCTGAGGAATAAATTATGGAATCATGAAAACCAAAAGAACGCTCCAACACATCACAAGTATTTTGTTGCACCACCTCTGGCTTTTATAACAGCTTGCAGTCTCTGAGGCATAGACTTAATGAGTGACAAACAGTACTCTTCATCAGTCTGGCTCCACCTTTCTCTGATTGCTGTTGCCAGATCAGCTTTGCAGGTTGGAGCCTTGTCATGGACCATTTTCTTCAACTTCCACCAAAGATTTTCAATTGGATTAAGATCCGAACTATTTGCAGGCCATGACATTGACCCTATGTGTCTTTTTGCAAGGAATGTTTTCACAGTTTTTGCTCTATGGCAAGATGCATTATCATCTTGAGAAATGATTTCATCATCCCCAAACATCCTTCAATTGATGGGATAAGAAAAGTGTCCAAAATATCAACATAAACTTGTGCATTTATTGATGATGTAATGACAGCCATCTGCCTAGTGCCTTTACCTGACACGCAGCCCCATATCATCAATGACTGTGGAAATTTACATGTTCTCTTCAGGCAGTCATCTTTATAAATCTCATTGGAACATCACCAAACAAACGTTCCAGCATCATCACCTTGCCCAATGCAGATTCGAGATTTATCACTGAATATGACTTTCATCCAGTCATCCACAATCCACGATTGCTTTTCCTTAGCCCATTGTAACCTTGTTTTTTTCTGTTTAGGTGTTAATGATGGCTTTCGTTTAGCTTTCCTGTATGTAAATCCCATTTCATTTAGGCGGTTTCTTACAGTTCGGTCACAGATGTTGACTCCAGTTTCCTCCCATTCGTTCCTCATTTGTTTTGTTGTGCATTTTCGATTTTTGAGACATATTGCTTTAGGTTTTCTGTCTTGACGCTTTGATGTCTTCCTTGATCTACCAGTATGTTTGCCTTTAACAACCTTCCCATGTTGTTTGTATTTGGTCCAGAGTTTAGACACAGCTGACTGTGAACAACCAACATCTTTTGCAACATTGCGTGATGATTTACCCTCTTTTAAGAGTTTGATAATCCTCTCCTTTGTTTCAATTGACATCTCTCTGTTGGAGCCATGATTCATGTCAGTCCACTTGGTGCAACAGCTCTCCAAGGTGTGATCACTCCTTTTTAGATGCAGACTAACGAGCAGATCTGATTTGATGCAGGTGTTAGTTTTGGGGATGAAAATTTACAGGGTGATTCCATAATGTATTCCTCAGAATTGAGTGATTCCGTATTTTTTTTCCCTCTGGTTGGTCTAAAAAAGTAACTGTTACTGACTGCCACAATTTTTTTTCCTGATTTCTTATAATGTTTCTTAAAGCCAGAAAGTTGCCATTTGAAATGACATTAGTTTTGTGTCATGTCTATGATCTGCTTTTTTCTACAAAATTAACAACTGAATGAACATCCTCTGAGGCCGGTGATTCCATAATTTTTGCCAGGAGTTGTATACTATTACATTGAAAGCACAATTTTTACTATTATTTCAATTCCATATCTCCTGCTTACACATTTATTTACTATAGAATATTCTTAACTGTATGTACATCTCCTAATTTTTTTTTTTTTTTTTTGCTCTATGTAACACTTGCTTTGACAATGTAAACTTAGTTTTTTCCATGTCAATAAAGCTCCACTGAATTGAACTGAGTTTGAATTGTGATAGAGAGAAACAGAGAGAGAGAGAGAGAGAGAGAGAGATGACGTAAGCAACAAGTTGGTCTCGCGCATGGTCTCGCGCTACCCCCCCCCCCCCCCCCCCCCCCCCCCCCCCCGCTCGCGCTCGGCCTTGGTCCCGCTCCCCTCACCTGTCTGTGCCGCGTGCGGTGCGGTCGGTCCTCGTGCCGTCCCTGTGATCTCACTGCAGCGCGCGCGCCTGCCTGCGCGAGACGACAGCAGCACGGCTCGAGCTCCACGACAAACACAGCAAACAGAAGATGGAGTGACGGAGCGTCGAATGTCCTTCTCGGTAAGAATGTGTCCTTTATAAGATTCACGTCGTTCCCAGGCGATGAGCGAGTGCTGTGTCTGAAGCGTAAAAAGATCTTTCACGACAGCGTCGATAAATCTGTGACGGTTTACTGACAGAATCGTGAGCACCGAATGTTCATTTCAAAGTAGCAGAGTGGTAACATTATTAACTCTTTACATGAATTACTCTGCCTTAGGTCTGCAACAAACGATTATTTTCATAATCGATTAAGCAAGAATAATAATCAACCTATTATGTGATTAGTTTGACCCATAAAATAGTGAAAAAATATTTTATCAATGTTTTCCTGAGGTCAAGATGATGCTTTCAAACGTCTTGTTTTGTACACAAAGCAGAGATACTCAGTTTAAAACCAGGTAGGAGTAACAAAACTTGTAAAATAAACCAGAAAGTATTCACATTTGAGAAGCTGAAATCAGAAAATTTGGATATTTATGAAGACTCAAAATGATTAAGCAATTTCAGAGTAGTTGTCAGTAAAAATCGATGCACCTCTACTCTCCACTCATTTCTTCATGTCACTGATTATATACATCCATCCATCCATCCATCCATCCATCCATTTTCTTCCGCTTTATCCGGAGTCGGGTCGCGGGGGCAGCAGCTCAAGCAAAGCCGCCCAGACCTCCCGATCCCCACACACCTCCCCCAGCTCCTCCGGGGGAACCCCAAGGCGTTCCCAAGCCAGCCGAGAGATGTAGTCCCTCCAGCGTGTCCTGGGTCTTCCCCGGGGCCTCCTCCCAATGGGACGTGCCCGGAACACCTCTCCAGCGAGGCATGAAGGGGGCATCCGGAAAAGATGCCCGAGCCACCTCAACTGACTCCTTTTGACGTGGAGGAGCAGTGGCTCGACTCCGAGCTCCTCCCAAGTGACCGAGCTCCTCACCCTATCTCTAAGGGAGCGCCCAGCCACCCTGCGGAGGAAACTCATCTCGGCCGCTTGTACTCGCGATCTCGTTCTTTCAGTCATGAGCCAAATCTTATGACCATAGGTGAGGATTGGAACGTAGATCAATCGGTAAATCGAGAGCTTGAATAAGTTTTTGATTATATACATGAACTTTGAAATAATCAGTCTATTTTAAAGTGATGTTATAATGTTATTTAATACTTTACTATTATACAGTATGTACCTATGCAGAATACTTCAGCAGCCGGTCTGCTCTGTGTAAGCCTGATCCCGTCGGATCTTGGAATCTCAGCAGATCTGGTTAGTACTTGGATGGGAGACCTCTTTGGAACACCAGCTGCTGTGTGTGTTTCTCCAGGTAAAACTGGAGTTGCGTCAAGAAGGCCATCAAGCGTAAAACTTGTGCCAAATAACAATATGTGAGTTTGAGTATTGCCAACCATTATTATTTATTCATTATTATTTGATTATTTATTTCATTTTATTACTGTTTATTTGATTTTATTATTATTTGCAGTGCTTTTTTTCCCCGTGCCATTATTGGATTGTTCGAGTGAGGTCAAATCTTTAATGAGTGCTAACCTATTAAATCTTAATGAATCCAAGACGAAGGTTATTCTGTTTGGGGGGAGCACTTCCACATCCTGCTCTGCTGATGTTGTGGGTCCCCTGGGTTCCAATATTCACTCCTGTGTGAAGAACCTTGGGGTGATTTTTGACAGCCATTTTAAATTTGATAAGCAGATCAGTGTTGTTGTTAGAATAAGTTTCTTCCAACTCCATCTCTAGCCAGGTCCAAGCCATATTTCTCTAGGATTGACCTTGAGAAGGTTTTCCATGCCTTCGTCACAAGTAGACTAGATTATTGTAATTCTCTGTATGTTGGCTTCGATCAGACCTCTCTAAACTGCCTCCAGCTTATTCAGCTTATTGCTGCTGCTTGTCTTTTTTTTTGGAAAAAATAAACGTCCGATCACATTGCGCTGGTCTTGGCTACTCTTCAGTGACTTCCGATCCATTACTGGGTTGATTTTAAAGTTCTTGTAATTGTTTTTAAAGCCCTCAATGGCCTGGCCCCAGTGTATCTTTCGGAGCTTATTTTGCCTTTCACCCCAACCAGAGCCTTAAGGTCTTCTGACCAGCTGTTGCTGGAGGTGCCTAAAACCAGATTAAAGATGAGAGGTGACAGAGCCTTTGCAGCGGCTGCCCCAGGCTCTGGAATAGTCTCCCCTGTAATATTAGATCATCCCTGTCCCTAGAGACTTTTAAAACCTCTTTAAAAACCTCTTTCTTTTCTCCGGTGTTTTCTAAATGACCGATTACATCTCTGTTTCACCTTAGTATTTCTTCTGTTGTTCCTGTTGCTCAGTGCTGACACATTTACCTTATTTGTAGTCTTTCAGTAGCATGGTCCAAGCAGAGGGTCACCCCTTTGAGTCTAGTCTGATGAGGTTTCTTCCTCAATATCTTCAGAGGGAGTTTTTTCGTTACCACTGTTGCCTGTGTGCTTGATCTAGGGGGGTGGTAAGGTTAGACCTTAATTATGTATTGCACCAGAGGCCGCGTTGTTGTGATTTGGTGCTACGTACATAAAATCAAATCAAAATTAAATAGTCCAGCTCTCCACAATTTCACTGATACTTACTGGACTGGTAAGCATTGAAAGCCGAGATAGACATGTCCAAACTTGTCCTCTGACACGCCAAAACGGAGGTGTTCCTTTGTCTCGCTTCCAAAGCGAATCGGTCGTGACGCGCGAAGGCTCCGCGCGGCTTTCCATGACAAAATCTCTTGTTAAAAGTGAAATCTGCCGGAAAATGGCTGATGTCCAGCTCTTGTGATAACCAGAGAAAGAGCACACGACGGTCTTGTATCCGCAGAGCCATCAGCTCAGAAATGGTCCGGTGGCTTGTGCTGTGTCATCGCAGCTCGGAGCGCGGCGCGCTGAGCATCCTTAAAGGGTTCCATAAAGCTGTACTAACAGACCTTATTTTCTGTGAAGTCCGTAAAATTTTCACTGAAAGCCAGATAAATTTTTCGAATAGTTTCCAGGTGCCAGTCTCTAACAGCTTCTGAAAAAATTCTGATGGAAAAAACCCCCAAATGATTCCGCCATTTCCAGACAATGAAAATCCGACGACGGGGCGGGACCACTCCTTCTACAAGGCGTGCTCACAGGCGAATGACGTCACCGACAGGCGTGGAAAAACTCACGCATGCGCACAAGGGTTCAAGCTTGTCTGATGTGAAAACATATGAATGAAATCCATATAGTTTAAAAAAAAATAAAAAGGTATGATACTTTATGGACAGACCTCGTACTTTCCTGAACATCTTCATGCCACCACCAAGTCTCCTAGTCTTCCTTCCACTGTCCAGATGTCACACCCAGTACTTTCCTAGCTGTCTCCCTCACCACATCTGCAGTACTTTTCCAGTTGTCCAAAATCTTGTCACCTCCATCCAGTGCCTGTCTCAGCTCCTCCCTGAATTTCACACAACAGTCTTCCTCCTTTATCTTCCATCATCTACTCCTTTATTGAGCTGTACCTCTTCTTCTTCTTCAAAGGTTATTCTACAAACCATCATCCCATGCTGTCTGGCTACACTCTCCCCTGCCACCACCTTACAGTCTCCAGTTGCTTTTAAGTTGCATCTTCTGCAGAGAATGTAGTCCAATCATGTGCATCTTCCTCCCTTCACCAACATGCTCATTGAAGTCTGTTCCAATCACTACTCTCATGCTTAGGCACACTCTCCACCACCTCATCTAACTCACTCCAGAAACCATTTTCCTTCATCTCACGACATACCTATGGGAAATATGCACTGATGACATTTATCATCACCCTGTTAATTTCAAACTTCACGCTCAGGCATTCATTTAACCTCAGCATACTCTTTATATACGCTTCCTTTAAAATGATACCAACACCTTTTCTCCTCCCATCTACACCATGATACAATAACTTGAAGCCACATTCAATGCTCCTGGTCTTACTTCCCTTCCACTTGTTTTTTTTTGTATACAAAATATCACTGCCTTTTTGCTCTCCATCATATCAGCCAACTCTTTCGCAGTCACACTACCAACAGACAAAAAGTCCTGACTTCCACTTTCACTGTTATAATTTTTCTCTTCTCTCATTTCCTCCTCTTCTTCTTTGCCCAGCAGTAGCCCCATTTCTGCCAGCATCTTGTTGGGCAACAACAACACCAGTAATGGTTTATTGATTGACTTGTGCACATTCTGTAATCTGCTGTGTTTGGTTGTGTCATTCACAACAGTAAAGTGTTATAATTTGACTCCTTCCATTGTCCGTTCATTTACGCCCCCTGTTGTGGGTCCGTGTCACTACACTTTCCCAACAGGATATCTCCGCCAGCGTCATGGACTCCGAGGGGCGTCACCAGGCTGTTGAACGACCAGTGGGAGAGCAGGGAGCGCAGGCGTCTGCAGGAGGCGTGATTGGTGAGCTACAGCATATTCTCACCGCCTTTACGGCTCGGATGGATCAAATAGCCGAGCAAAACATCCTCCTGAACCGCAGGGTGGAGGCTCTCTCCGCACAAGTGGCGGCGAGCGCTCAGGGCGCTGCTGCAGCTCCTCCTCCTGCCGACCCTGTGCAGGATATAAATGTTCCAGTGGTGGTTCCCACCATCCCTTGAAGCATACATAAGCCCTCCTGAGCCGTACGGAGGTTGTGTGGAGACGTGCGCGTAGTTTCTCATGCAGTGTTCGCTCGTCTTCGCACAACGTCCCGTCATGTACGTGTCAGATGCTAGCAAAATAGCTTATGTAATTGCTCTGCTTCGGGGAGAGGCACGCGCTTGGGCTACGGCGCTTTGGGAGCAAAATTCACGGCTCCTTCACTCATACACTGGGTTTGTGAGGGAGTTCAGAACAGTGTTTGATCACCCTAACAGGGGAGAGACCGCTTCAACCGTGCTGCTGTCAATGAGACAGGAACGCCGGAGCGCAGCCGCTTATGCAGTCGACTTCCGCATCGCGGCTGCGAGGTCCGGCTGGAATAACGTTGCGCTCCGCGCCACCTTCATAAACGGACTGTCGTTGGTCCTGAAGGAACATCTGGTGGCCAAGGACGAACCGCGGGATTTAGATGGGCTTATCGATCTCGTTATACGGTTAGACAATCGGTTGGAGGAACGCCGTCGGGAGCGAGGCGAAGGACGTGGCCGGATACGCGCCGCCCCTCTCCCTTCCGGGTTCGAAAAGGGGCCGCTCCGTGGGGTAACAGCCCCCCCTGCTGGCGTTGTTAGGGAAACGCACAGGGCCAAAATGAGGAGGCTGATCTGCGGGGAGTGTTTTCTCTGCAGCTCAAAGGAGCACATACAGAAAAACTGCCCCAAACGGCCACAACAACCACCGCCCTCAGAGACTGGGCTAAGGGGGGGTCAAAACATTCACGTGGGACACACACAGATTGCCACACGACTCCCAGTTACAATCCTGAGCGGGGATTTAACCCTTCAAGCCCCAGCACTGGTGGACACGGGGTCAGAAGGGAATTTGCTAGACAGCAGATGGGCAAGGGAGGTATTGCTCCCTCTGGTGGCGCTTCCTTCGCCATTGCAGGTGCAGGCACTAGATGGCACCCTCCTCCCTTTAATCACACACAAGACACAACCAGTAACTCTGGTGGTGTCTGGAAACCATCGGGAGGAGATTGAGTTTTTTGTAACTCCTTCTACCTCCCGCATGATTTTGGGCTTCCCATGGATGTTGAAGCACAATCCCCGGATTGATTGGCCGTCTGGGGTGGTGGTTCAGTGGAGCGAAACCTGCCATCGGGTGTGTTTAGGATCCTCGGTTCCTCCCGGTTTACAGGCTAAGGAGGAGGTCAAAGTCCCTCCCAATCTGACGGCAGTGCCGGTTGAGTACCACGATCTTGCTGACGTCTTCAGCAAGGATCTGGCACTCACCCTTCCCCCGCACCGTCCGTACGATTGTGCCATTGATTTCGTTCCAGGCGTTGAGTTCCCGTCCAGCAGGCTGTACAACCTCTCACGACCTGAGCGCGAATCAGTGGAGACCTACATCCGGGACTCATTAGCTGCCGGGCTGATCCGGAACTCCACCTCCCCGATGGGGGCAGGTTTCTTTTTTGTGGGCAAGAAAGATGGCGGACTCCGTCCATGCATTGATTACAGGGGGCTGAATGAGATTACGGTTCGCAACCGATACCCGTTGCCATTATTGGATTCCGTGTTCACCCCCCTGCATGGAGCCAAAATCTTTACGAAGCTGGATCTTAGAAATGCGTATCACCTGGTTCGGATCCGGAAGGGAGACGAATGGAAGACGGCATTTAACACCCCGTTAGGTCACTTTGAGTACCTGGTCATGCCGTTCGGCCTCACCAACGCCCCCGCGACGTTCCAAGCCTTGGTTAACGACATCTTGCGGGACTTCCTGCACCGATTCGTCTTCGTATATCTGGACGATATTCTCATCTTTTCTCCGGATCCTGAGACCCATGTCCAGCATGTACGTCAGGTTCTGCAGCGGTTGTTAGAGAACCGACTGTTTGTGAAGGGCGAGAAGTGCGAGTTTCACCGCACGTCTTTGTCCTTCCTGGGGTTTATCATCTCCTCCAACACTGTCGCCCCGGATCCGGCCAAGGTCGCAGCGGTGAGAGACTGGCCCCAACCTACGAGCCGTAGGAAGCTGCAACAGTTCCTCGGCTTCTCAAATTTTTACAGGAGGTTCATTAAGGGGTATAGTCTGGTAGTTAGCCCCCTGACAGCCCTGACCTCAGCAAAAGTTCCCTTCACCTGGTCGGATCGGTGCGATGCCGCGTTCAGGGAGTTGAAACAGCGCTTCTCGACTGCACCTGTCTTGGTGCAGCCCGATCCTAGTCGCCAGTTTGTGGTTGAAGTGGACGCCTCTTACTCAGGGATAGGAGCCGTGCTATCCCAGAGCGGAGAACCCGATAAGGTTCTTCACCCGTGTGCCTATTTTTCCCGCAGGTTGACCCCAGCAGAGCGGAACTATGACGTGGGCAATCGAGAGCTCCTCGCGGTGAAAGAGGCTCTTGAGGAGTGGAGACACCTGCTGGAGGGAGCGTCAGTGCCTTTCACGGTTTTTACTGACCACCGGAACCTGGAGTATATCAGGACCGCCAAGCGACTGAACCCCAGGCAAGCCCGCTGGTCACTGTTTTTCGGCCGTTTTGACTTCCAGATCACCTACCGCCCCGGGACAAAGAACCAAAGATCGGATGCCCTGTCCCGGGTGCACGAACGGGAAGTCAAGACCGAGCTGTCGGATCCACCGGAACCCATCCTACCGGAGTCCACTATCGTGGCTACCCTAACCTGGGACGTGGAGAAGACCGTCCGGGAGGTCCTGGCACGGAGCCCGGATCCCGGAACAGGACCGAAAAACAGATTGTACGTCCCACCAGAGGCCAGAGCTGCCGTTCTGGACTTCTGTCACGGGTCCAAGCTCTCCTGCCACCCAGGGGTGCGTAGGACCATGGCAGTGGTCCGGCAGCACTTATGGTGGGCGTCCCTGGAGACTGATGTCCGGGCATCCAGGCCTGCACCACCTGCGCCAGGGGCAAGGCGGACCACCAGAAGGCACAGGGACTCCTACAGCCACTTCCTGTGTCTCACCTCCCCTGGTCCCACATCGGTCTGGATTTTGTCACGGGCCTCCCGCCGTCCCGGGGACACACCACCATTCTCACGATAGTGGACCGATTCTCCAAGGCGGCCCACTTCGTGGCCCTCCCGGATCTCCTGGTCCACCATGTCGTCCGGCTGCATGGGATACCTACAGACATTGTTTCGGATCGCGGTCCCCAGTTCTCCTCGCAGGTGTGGAGAAGTTTCTGCCGGGAACTTGGGGCCACCGTAAGCCTCTCGTCTGGGTATCACCCACAGACTAACGGACAGGCCGAACGGGCCAACCAAGAGTTGGAGCAGGCCCTTAGGTGCACGACCTCCGCACACCCGACGATTTGGAGTGAACATCTGGCCTGGATCGAGTACGCTCATAACAGCCAAGTGTCCTCTGCCACCGGCCCTCTCCCCGTTCGAGGTGTGTCTGGGGTACCAACCCCCTTTGTTTCCTTTGGTGGAGGGAGAGGTCGGTGTGCCCTCGGTCCAGGCCCACCTGCGGAGATGCCGTCGGGTGTGGCGCACCGCCCGTTCGGCCTTGTTGAGGGCCCGGACGAGGGCTAAAGCCCATGCAGACCATCGACGGTCCCCGGCCCCCGCATACCAGCCCGGGCAGGAGGTATGGCTTTCCACCAAGGACATTCCACTACAGGTCGAGTCTCCCAAACTGAAAGACCGCTTCATTGGACCCTTCACCATCCTCAAGGTCCTCAGTCCTACCGCAGTGAGGCTCCAACTCCCGGCCTCACTGCGGATCCATCCGGTCTTCCATGTCTCCAGAATCAAACCGCATCACACCTCACCCCTCTGTGCACCCGGTCCGGCACCGCCTCCTGCCCGTATTATCGACGGGGAGCTGGCTTGGACAGTACGCCGGCTCTTGGACGTCCGTCGAATGGGCCGGGGCTTTCAGTATTTGGTGGACTGGGAGGGGTATGGACCCGAAGAACGCTCCTGGGTGAAGAGGAGCTTCATCCTGGACCCGGCCCTCCTGGCCGATTTCTATCGTCGCCACCCGAACAAGCCTGGTCGGGCGCCAGGAGGCGCCCGTTGAGGGGGGGGTCCTGTTGTGTGGGCCGCCAGAAGAGGAGGTACTGCTGGTCCACCACCAGAGGGCGCCCTGCCTGAAGTGCGGGCTTCAGGCACGAGAGGGCGCTGCCGCCTCAGGAACAAGCCGTGGTGACAGCTGTCACCCATTATCCATGACAGCTGTCACTGATCATCTAATCCACATCTGGAATAAAAGCAGGAAGACACCTCCACCACATTGCTGAGATATCATCTTCTACAAGAGGTAATATCCTCAGCCGTTCTGTAATTGCAATATTTGTATATTGTGAGTGTTTGCAGGAGTACCAGTTCCTCCGTCGGTGGAAGCTGTGAGAGCGCTGAAGGCACTCTTTTCCCCTGAGGAATCTACAGTACTCAGCAGTGTTTGAGTGAGAGGTGGAGGTGGAATTCCCACCAGGATTGTTACTGGGTGTTCACACACCCACCCTTGACTGTCTTTGCTTTCTGTCAGCAGTACCAGATCCGACACGCCGTGACGGTGGCCACCTGGGGACTTCGGGACTTGGCGGCTCCAGTATCCCTCGGGTTCGGTGGCAGTGGAAATCGTGTGGTTCCGGTTCGTTTCCAGACGGGCGTCTCCTATCGTCGAGCCTGCCCACACGACACCTTTATTGATTGACTTGTGCACATTCTGTAATCTGCTGTGTTTGGTTGTGTCATTCACAACAGTAAAGTGTTATAATTTGACTCCTTCCATTGTCCGTTCATTTACGCCCCCTGTTGTGGGTCCGTGTCACTACACTTTCCCAACAATACATTACAGTTTCTGATAGCATCACGAAATGTAAATTAAACTGTTTTGTTATACCGTATTTCATGATACCTTCATGAAAATGTGACGCATTTCATGACGATATCCCGAAATGTGGGGTGACACAGGGTAGGGGGTCTTTGGGGTGATGGGGAAGGGGTAGAGTTAGGTTAGGGTTATGAGGAAGTGGTAGGGTTAGAAATAATAAAATAAAATAAAATGTAAAAAATGACTCTTCGTCACAGCGTCATGAAAAAAGCACGACACTGAGAATCATGATTGTACTGTATGGTAAGTTTGTCTGAAGTAGACACTTCTTAAAAGCTGGAAGGAGAGTAATGAGGGAAGTGTTTAAGACATCCATAACTGAAAGAGTTATAGGCTTCTGTGGTTGTGATTGGAGAAGCTATCACCAGACACAGCTATATGGTGGAGTGGCACCAGTCTCAATTGTCTCCTTCCACCACAATCACTCAATTTTTGAGAAATGCCTACTTGATATTTTTGCCATGCAGCAGTTGTCCAGTGATTCCCACCCCTGGTCCTGAGGGAGGCCAACCTAATGGGGCTATTCCAGAGAGCGCTGTTGCTTTCTTTTTCATCCCGAATAGCAAATTGGGGTGTGTTTTGAAGCATCACAGTAACTTCTTAATCCATCTTTGTCAATCTTGAATGGTATACGTAGTAGTTGTAGTAGTTCCAGCGATCATTAGCACCAGTTATGAAATCAATCAATTTTTTTTGTATAGCGCCAAATCACAACAAACAGTTGCCCCAAGGCGCTTTATATTGTAAGGCAAGGCCACACAATAATGATGTAAAACCCCAACGGTCAAAACGACCCCCTGTGAGCAAGCACTTGGCTACAGTGGGAAGGAAAAACTCCCTTTTAACAGGAAGAAACCTCCAGCAGAACCAGGCTCAGGGAGGGGCAGTCTTCTGCTGGGACTGGTTGGGGCTGAGGGAGAGAACCAGGAAAAAGACATGCTGTGGAGGGGAGCAGAGATCGATCACTAATGATTAAATGCAGAGTGGTGCATACAGAGCAAAAAGAGAAAGAAACAGTGCATCATGGGAACCCCCCAGCAGTCTACGTCTATAGCAGCATAACTAAGGGATGGTTCAGGGTCACCTGATCCAGCCCTAACTATAAGCTTTAGCAAAAAGGAAAGTTTTAAGCCTAATCTTAAAAGTAGAGTGGGTGTCTGTCTCCCTGATCTGAATTGGGAGCTGGTTCCACAGGAGAGGAGCCTGAAAGCTGAAGGCTCTGCCTCCCATTCTACTACAATGTCTACAATGTTACTAAATTAAACTGTCTACATTACCTAAATCAAGGTAACATTTTCAAACTGTTCAAAATTTTCATCTTCATTCATTTAGAGAATCATCACTACTACATGGTAGCTTCCGAGTGATTGTAGTCTTAACCGTTCAGTCATGTTCAAACATCTTCAAACAGGGTGTTCCGAGTGAATACAGCTTGAAACATGTTTGACTGTGATCCATTGAGGTAAACATTTGAAGCCAAAGCAGTGTTTGTTGAGGTTCTGGATGAGGGTGCCGCACCTTACTTTAGTTTTCAGGCAGGTTGCCAGGTCTGCATGTTATTAGCCAGCCAGTTGCCAGGTCGGCACTTCATAAGGCAGTCTGTTAGGAGACAAGCCAGATTAAGCCATTTCATCCCGTTTTTGCACTTTTTTTGGCTCGTGGGCGATCGTAGTAGGTGCTCTGTGGAATAGGGGTGTAACCAGCACATTTTCCATTTCTCCCTGTTCTGCTGCAAGCTGATTAGCTCATTTAGTTCTGGGCTGAGCATACCTAAATTGGATACCCAGCTTGTGGCAGAGGAAAGAGAGAAGGAAAATGTGTTGGTTGTGGGGACGGGGGGTTTCAAGGACCACGGTGGGAACCACTGGAGAATGGGTAAAATGAATGAATCATGTTCGCAAACTGAAAGACCATGCTGTTGAATAAAGAGGGATTAACCTATCCTTCATACTGCTTACCACTCCACTTGCTTGCACTTTGTGGGATAGCCAAAGCAACAACAAGGAGGACAGCTAGGCTAAGAAAAGGCAAGTTATAATGCTTATAAATATATAGGAGTTTTAAAACTTTTTGTTACATTTTCAGAATCTTGATGAATTTTTCTGGACAGCCAGTTTTGCTCAAGCTCTTCGACAGAAGTGGGTGTGACAAATGTCGGATGCCTTTGTCATCTCAATGAAGGTGAGGTACATTGGTTGGTGTTGCTCTCTGCACTTTTCTTGTAATTAGTGGAGAGCAAAGATGATGTCTGTTGTCCCCCTTGATGGTCAGAAACTACACTATGTTTCAGAAAGGATGTTTTTTGGTAGTGATCTCAGAGGGTTGTTGGCAATCCATGCTAGAACCTTTTCTGCGGTAGACAAGAAAAAGATTCCGCAGTGGTTTTCACAATCAGATCTGTCGCCTTTCTGCTTGTAGATGTTACAATCACTGAGTCTTTCAGGTCTGCAGGCATTTCTTGTCGAGTCCAAATTTTGATGATGACTTGGTGCAGTTGGTGTTGAAGAAATGAACCTAATTTTTTAAAAACCTCAAAAGGAATGTTGTCTTCCCCAGTTGCTTTGTTGTTGTTTTTATGTCTCTAAGGGGGAAGAGAGTTTCTTTGACAGCTGGGGTTCAGATGAGTTCTTCAGTGATGCCTTGGTAGATGGCTGAGCACATTCTCCTCTTCAACGGTTGGTTGGTGTTCAAGAGGTCTTCAACATGTTCTTTCTATTCAGCACTGATGTCATGTTTGATCTTCAGCATCTCAGGCTTGCTTCAAAGAGGTGCTTTTCATTCAGTGGAGGGGACTTGCTTTGGTGTCATTGAAAATCCTGTACAACCATTTTTGTCTGCGAGGGCTTGGATCGCAGCAGTCTTGTTTGTCCAACAATGAGACTGGGGAGGTGATGGTCTAGTGGTTAAGGTGTTGGGCTTGAGACCAGAAGATCCTCAGTTCAAGTCCCAGCCTGCCTGGAAAATCACTAAGAGCCCTTGGGCAAGGTCTTTAATCCCCTATTGGCCCGGTGTGTAGTGATGAGGAAAGTGGGATTAACAGTGGCTGCGTTAGCATTGTTAGAAGACCATGCAAGGTGAGCATGCATTCAGGGAACGTGAAGATTTACTTGCAAAGGACGATAATTGGCTCATTAGCTGATTCCATTTACCAAGGTCAGTGTTACTGGAGTTGGGCGAAGAACTGCGGCCGGCCTTAGAGCGCAACATGATGAGGAGCCAGGGGTTGTCTGTGCCCACACAGGTGCTGACCATGCTGGGCTTCCTGGTAACAGGGCTATTCCAGCGGGAGCTGGCTGATCGGTCAGGAGTGTGCCAGTCAACCTTGAGCCATGCCAGCTGTGTGGAACGCAATCATCTGAATGTCATCCAGGTACATTAAAGTGCAGTTTGCAACGGGAGCCGGTTTTCCTAATGTAATCAAAGTTATTCCAAAGTTACTCCATTTATCTTCCTGTTTTTCCTGCCCCAAATTATTCACACCTGTTAGTCATCAGTTCTCATCTGTTTGCCATCAGTCCTGTTGGTAATTTAATCATATCCTTGTTTTTGCCATTTGCTGGCTGATCATTTCATCTTTGCTTCTCTGAGGAGAAATCCCTTATTTTGATCCTGTACTTACCTCACCTTATATCCCTCGTCTCTGCCTTGTCAGTAAGTGTACCACTCCCATGTTGTGTCTTTTTGAAGTGTAACTTTGACCACTTGATTATTTTGATAATTTTGTCATTTGTTGGAGGATTTTTGTCACTGGATTTTGTCTTCCCTAACTAAAGACTTGCTGCATTTTTTTGGTTCTAGTTTCACTTAGGATTTTTTGTCACAGTGCTAAGACTGTGTCCACTTTGAACGTCATTATCTTTTGGAAAAATAAAGCCTTTGTTATTGCACTAATCCAGGGCTTGACAATAAGGCAATGTATGCACTGGCCCACAGGGCCAGTAGAATCTGAAAGTTACTGGCCCGGATGAAAATATCACTGGCCCATACTTTCACGCCTGTGCCGAACCGGGGAGTAACTGATAAGAATTTTTTAAATCAACACTCAGACATTAGAATTGGGTTTCCTTAATGTAAAAACACTTGAAAACAAACACAAAATTCTTATACTACATGATAAAAACCTTAAAGTGAGTAAACTTTGAAAAAAATGTCGGTAGGTAACTGATAGGAATTTTTTCAACACTCAGACATTAATACAAAAATAAATTTATTTCTTGATCATTTACAAAATTAATATGTTAAATTTCATAAACCAAGTTCCCTTGCTAATGTTGTCACCGTGGGGTTTCCACAAGGGCATACTGATTAGACTTTTAAACTGGCGTATGAAATCATACCACATTGTCTACCAGGACATGGTATATTTATACTTACTTGTTAGCATATTCTGGCATGGCCCTACAAGTTCCACAGAAGACAACCTCACTCTCCTCATCACGCTCCAGCTATGGCCGTCTTTTCTTCCAGGAAGTTTGCCAAGTTTTCCTCACCCTTCTCATATTCAGCATCAGCAGCCTTCCTCTTCTGTGCTTGTTTTGAGGGTGATAGCTGTTCTTTCCTTTGCTTTCCTGGTTTCTGCCCAGGGGCAGGAGGTTTCAAGAAATTCATAATATTCACTGCGCTCGATCTTGCTTAAGCGAAAATGACGCGTCGATGTTGAAGCGAAATTTGCGCCACATCAGAAGATGCGCCTGCAGACGAAGTTTGTCTGCACTTCGGCAATGTTCCCAACATTGCGAAGTGGTGCAACATGTCCTGTCTCTGGTAGCAGCCTGTGAGCAGGACGTATGTCTCTTTTGTCCTTTATTTCACAACTATGACAAGAGTTTTTGGAGGAGCAGCAGCCCCACAGCAGTGGGAGCGGAGTTTCTTTTTCTTTTTTTTTTCTTTTTTTTTTAATTGTTTACATGTGCGCGCGTGAACGGGACAGTTGGTCCTCAAGTTGGGTCCTGCAGAGGCAGAAGGACCGCTGAAAGCAGCCATCATCCAGACGCAGCTCCTGCAGCAAATAATGATACTGCCTGAATTGGGAACGTTTCATGACGTTTGTCAGCTTTCCACAACAACTCGCTCCGTGTGATCAAGGTCCGTCATGTTAACTTGACTGACAACCGGAGCCGGCGAGCTGAATGGAAGCTCCTCCTATTTGACGACGCACCGGGGCGAATTTTCGCAGCAAAAGCAGAGCGACACACCGGGTGAAGGAGGCGCGTCCGTTGCCACGCGACCCCCGCAAATTTGTAGCATCTGATCGCGCCCGGTGTGAACGCGGCATTAGACTAATAAATCTGCCCAAAGTGATTTTAATTCTTACTGGCCCATACGGACCAGTGAAATATGAACTTCACTGGCCCGTGGTGGCCCAGAACATGTAAAAAAGGCCGCCGGGCCATCGGACCAGTGCTATTGTCGAGCCCAGTAATCCTTTGTTGTCTGCTATCTGCAGTTCATGATCCTGCCATTGTCTGTTTAGTGGGTTAAACCATAACATATTGACTGCACGTATTGTTGTGAAAGTGTAGGAACACGGACCCACAACAGGGGGCGTAAATGAACGGGCAATGGATAAGCCAAACAGTAACAATTTAATGTTGTAAATTGTGCACAATGGAATACAGACAATAACAAGTTTGGAACTACAGTCAATTACACGTTGGGTGACGTGTGGGCAGGCTCGAGGATAGGAGACGCCCGTCCAGAACCGAGCCGGATCCCACACGGCCCTCACCGCCAACGGATCTGAAGAACACCTGAGCCGCCAAGTCCTGAGTCCCCAGGTGGCCACCGTCTCCAGCTGTCAGACCTGGCACTGCTGGCAGAGAACAAAAACAGCACAGGTGAGTGTGAGTACGCACACTCAGTAATCCCACAGTCTAAATAAATGGTAAATGTAAGTAAATGGTACCAATGCGCCCTCCAACAGGTGTCTCCACTCCTCAAGAGCCTCCTTCACCGCAAGAAGTTCCCGATTGCCGACGTCATAGTTCCTTTCAGCCGGGGTCAACCTGCGGGAAAAGTAGGCACATGGATGGAGAACCTTGTCGGACTCCCCGCTCTGGGATACCACGGCTCCTATCCCTGAGTCAGAGGCGTCCACTTCAACTATAAACTGGCGATTGGGATCGGGCTGCTGGTGCAGTCGAGAACCGGCGTTTCAACTCCCTAAACGCGGCTCCGCACCGATCCGACCAGGTGAAGGCGACTATTGTGGAGGTCAGGGCTGTCGGGGGTCTAACTACCTGACTGTAGCCCTTGATGAACCTCCAGTAGAAATTTGCAAAACCTAGGAACTGTTGCAGTTTCCTACGGTTTGTTGGTTGGGGCCAATCTCTCACCGCCGCAACCTTGGCCGGATCAGGGGCGACGGAGTTGGAGGAGATTATGAACCCCAGGAAGGACAAAGAAGTACAGTGGAACTCGCACTTCTCGCCCTTCACAAACAGCCGGTTCTCCAACAACTGCTGCAGGACCTGACGTACATGCTTGACATGGGTCTCAGGATCCGGAGAAAAGATGAGTATATCGTCCAGATATACGAAGACAAACCGATGCAGGAAGTCCCACAAGACGTCATTAACCAACGCTTGGAACGTCGCGGGCGCATTGGTGAGGCAGAACGGCATGACCAGGTACTCAAAGTGACCTAACGGGGTGTTAAATGCTGTCTTCCACTCGTCTCCCTCCCGGATCCGAACCAGGTGATAAGCATTCCTAAGATCCTTTTGTGAAAATTTGGGCTCCATGCAAGGGCGTGAACACTGAATCCAACAGAGGTAACGGATATCGGTTGCGAACCGTGATCTCGTTCAGCCCTCTGTAATCAATGCATGGACGGAGTCCGCCGTCCTTCTTGCCCACAAAAAAAACCCAGCACCCATCGGGGAGGTGGAGTTCCAGATCAACCCGGCAGCTAACGAGTCCCGGATGTAGGTCTCCATTGATTCGCGTTCCGGACGTGAGAGGTTGTACAGCCTGCTGGACGGGTACTCAACGCCCGGTATCAAATCAATGGCACAATCATACGGATGGTGTTGGGGCAGCGTGAGTGCCAGATCCTTGCTGAAGACGTCAGCAAGGTCATGGTACTCGGCTGGCACCGCCGCCAGATTGGGGGGGACTAAAACCTCCTCCTTAGCTGTCACACCGGGTGGAACCGAGGATCCTAAACACTCCCGATGCCAATCAATCCGGGGATTGTGTTTTAACACCCGTGGAAAACCCAAAATCACTCGGGAGGTAGAAGGTGTTACATAAAACACAAGCTCCTGTCTAACCACTTATCTGTTTGGGGTGTGAAGTGAAGCCGTCGCTGATCACACCAAACGCCAATCCCACAGATAAGGCAAACACCACAGGAAAATGGCTGCAAAAGAGTTCAGACTATTCAATCAACTTCAATCAACTTTTTTCTTATATAGCGCCAAATCACAACAAACAGTTGCCCCAAGGCGCTCCATATTGTAAGGCAAGGCCATACAATAATTATGAAAAACCCCAACGGTCAAAACGACCCCCTATGAGCAAGCACTTGGCAACAGTTGTTCAGTATTAAGTCAGCAGAGAAAGTACCTCCAAGGTAGCTGATTTCTCGGCCGGGAGGTGGAGTTGCAGTCCGGCCTTTATGGTGGTGGTGATGTGGATGAGTGACAGCTGGTGCTGATGACGAGTGACAGCTGTCACTCCCGGTTGCTATGACGCCCTCGTGCTTGAAGCCCGCACTTCAAGCAGGGCGCCATCTGGTGGTGGTGGGCCAGCAGTACCTCCTCTTCAGTGGCCCACACAACACGTATATTGCTATAAAGGCACCATCACATGATTCATTTATTTTTGTTAATAGGAAACATTTTCATTCCATCAATGTACATATCATATGTGGTGCTCAATGGGTTGGGTTAGGAACAGGCAGGCTGGCACGGTATGTGATGGGTGGCTGCTTGGTGTGTATATAATTTATTCGTGTAATTGTTCCGAATGAAAACCTTGTGGGCACATTTGGGCATGTGTGCATTCAAATATGTTTTGTGTTCTTACTACAACCCCTGGCAAAAATATGGAATCACCGGCCTCAGAGGATGTTCATTCAGTTGTTTAATTTTGTAGAAAAAAAGCAGATCACAGACATGACACAAAACTAAAGTCATTTCAAATGGCAACTTTCTGGCTTCAAGAAACATTATAAGAAATCAAGAAAAAAAATTGTGGCAGTCAGTAATGGTTACTTTTTTAGACCAAGCAGAGGGAAAAAAATATGGACTCACTCAATTCTGAGGAAAAAATTATGGAATCATGAAAAACAAAAGAACGCTCCAACACATCACTAGTATTTTGTTGCACCACCTCTGGCTTTTATAACAGCTTGCAGTCTCTGAGGCATGGACTTAATGAGTGACAAACAGTACTCTTCATCAATCTGGCTTCAACTTTCTCTGGAGAAAGTGGAAAGTGTAAATTTTCATCCCCAAAACTAACACCTGCATCAAATCAGATCTGCTTGTTAGTCTGCATCTAAAAAAGGAGTGATCACACCTTGGAGAGCTGTTGCACCAAGTGGACTGACATGAATCATGGTTCTAACACGAGAGATGTCAATTGAAACAAAGGGGAGGATTATCAAACTCTTAAAAGAGGGTAAATCATCACGCAATGTTGCAAAAGATGTTGGTTGTTCACAGTCAGCTGTGTCTAAACTCTGGACCAAATACAAACAACGTGGGAAGGTTGTTAAAGGCAAACATACTGGTAGACCAAGGAAGACATCAAAGCGTCAAGACAGAAAACTTAAAGCAATATGTCTCAAAAATTGAAAATGCACAACAAAACAAATGAGGAACGAATGGGAGGAAACTGGAGTCAACGTCTGTGACCGAACTGTAAGAAACCGCCTAAAGGAAATGGGATTTACATACAGAAAAACTAAACGAAAGCCATCATTAACACCTAAACAGAAAAAAACAAGGTTACAATGGGCTAAGGAAAAGCAATCGTGGACTGTGGATGACTGGATGAAAGTCATATTTAGTGATGAATCTCGAATCTGCATTGGGCAAGGTGATGATGCTGGAACTTTTGTTTGGTGCAGTTCCAATGAGATTTATACAAGGGCTGTCAATAAAGTATAGGTCCTTTTTATTTTTTTCAAAAACTATATGGATTTCATTCATATGTTTTTACGTCAGACATGCTTGAACCCTCGTGTGCATGCGTGAGTTGTTCCACGCCTGTCGGTGACGTCATTCGCCTGTGAGCACTCCTTGTGGGAGGAGTCGTCCAGCCCCTCGTCGGAATTCCTTTGTCTGAGAAGTTGCTGAGAGACTGGCGCTTTGTTTGATCAAAAAACTTTTTCTAAACCTGTGAGGCACATCGAAGTGGACACGGTTCGAAAAATTAAGCTGGTTTTCGGTAAAAATTTTAACGGCTGATGAGAGATTTTGAGGTGATACTGTCGCTTTAAGGACTTCCCATGGTGCGAGATGTCACGCAGCGCTCTCAGGCGCCGTCGTCAGCCTGTTTCAAGCTGAAAACCTCCACATTTCAGGCTCTATTGATCCAGGACGTCGTGAGAGAACAGAGAAGTTTCAGAAGAAGTTGGTTTCAGCATTTTATCCGGATATTCCACTGTTAAAGGAATATGCCTTCATAAACGGACTGTCGTCGGTCCTGAAGGAGCATCTGGTGGCTAAGGAGGAACCGCGGGATTTGGCTGAGCTTATCGATTTGGTTATACGATTGGACAATCAATTCAATTTCAATTCAATTTTATTTATATAGCGCCAAATCACAACAAACAGTTGCCCCAAGGCGCTTTATATTGTAAGGCAAGGCCATACAATAATTACGTAAAAACCCCAAAGGTCAAAACGACCCCCTGTGAGCAAGCACTTGGCGACAGTGGGAAGGAAAAACTCCCTTTTAACAGGAAGAAACCTCCAGCAGAACCACGCTTAGGGAGGGGCAGTCTTCTGCTGGGACTGGTTGGGGCTGAGGGAGAGAACCAGGAAAAAGACATGCTGTGGAGGGGAGCAGAGATCAATTACTAATGATTAAAAGCAGAGTGGTGCATACAGAGCAAAAAGAGAAAGAAACACTCAGTGCATTATGGGAACCCCCCAGCAGTCTAAGTCTATAGCAGCATAACTAAGGGATGGTTCAGGGTCACCTGATCCAGCCCTAACTATAAGCTTTAGCAAAAAGGAAAGTTTTAAGCCTAATCTTAAAAGTAGAGAGGGTGTCTGTCTCCCTGATCCGAATTGGGAGCTGGTTCCACAGGAGAGGAGCCTGAAAGCTGAAGGCTCTGCCTCCCATTCTACTCTTACAAACCCTAGGAACTACAAGTAAGCCTGCAGTCTGAGAGCGAAGATAAGATGGGACCTGATTATTCAAAACCTTATATAAGAAGAAGAATTTTAAATTCTATTCTAGAATTAACAGGAAGCCAATGAAGAGAGGCCAATATGGGTGAAATATGCTCCACTTTCTCCAGAGAAAGTTGAAGCCAGATTGATGAAGAGTACTGCTTGTCACTCATTAAGTCCATGCCTCAGAGACTGCAAGCTGTTATGGAAGCCAGAGGTGGTGCAACAAAATACTAGTGATGTGTTGGAGCGTTCTTTTGTTTTTCATAATTCCATAATGTTTTCCTCAGAATTGAGTGATTCCATATTTCTTTCCCTCTTCTTGGTCTAAAAAAGTCACTGTTACTGACTGCCACAATTTTTTTTCCTGATTTCTTATAGTGTTTCTTAAAGCCAGAAAGTTGCCATTATAGTAAATAATAGGATAATTATAGTGGGCGATTTTAACATCCACACAGATGCTGAGAATGACAGCCTCAACACTGCATTTAATCTATTATTAGACTCTATTGGCTTTGCTCAAAAAGTAAATGAGTCCACCCACCACTTTAATCATATCTTAGATCTTGTTCTGACTTATGGTATGGAAATAGAAGACTTAACAGTATTCCCTGAAAACTCCCTGCTGTCTGATCATTTCTTAATAACATTTACATTTACTCTGATGGACTACCCAGCAGTGGGGAATAAGTTTCATTACACTAGAAGTCTTTGAGAAAGCGCTGTAACTAGGTTTAAGGATATGATTCCTTCTTTATGTTCTCTAATGCCATATACCAACACAGTGCAGAGTAGCTACCTAAACTCTGTAAGTGAGATAGAGTATCTCGTCAATAGTTTTACATCCTCATTGAAGACAACTTTGGATGCTGTAGCTCCTCTAAAAAAGAGAGCTTTAAATCAGAAGTGCCTGACTCCGTGGTATAACTCACAAACTCGTAGCTTAAAGCAGATAACCCGTAGTTGGAGAGGAAATGGCGTCTCACTAATTTAGAAGATCTTCACTTAGCCTGGAAAAAGAGTCTGTTGCTCTATAAAAAAGCCCTCCGTAAAGCTAGGACATCTTTCTACTCATCACTAATTGAAGAAAATAAGAACAACCCCAGGTTTCTTTTCAGCACTGTAGCCAGGCTGACAAAGAGTCAGAGCTCTATTGAGCTGAGTATTCCATTAACTTTAACTAGTAATGACTTCATGACTTTCTTTGCTAACAAAATTTTAACTATTAGAGAAAAAATTACTCATAACCATCCCAAAGACGTATCGTTATCTTGGCTGCTTTCAGTGATGCCGGTATTTGGTTAGACTCATTCTCTCCGATTGTTCTGTCTGAGTTATTTTCATTAGTTACTTCATCCAAACCATCAACATGTTATTAGACCCCATTCCTACCAGGCTGCTCAAGGAAGCCCTACCATTATTTAATGCTTCGATCTTAAATATGATCAATCTATCTTTGTTAGTTGGCTATGTACCACAGGCTTTTAAGGTGGCAGTAATTAAACCATTACTTAAAAAGCCATCACTTGACCCAGCTATCTTAGCTATTATAGGCCAATCTCCAACCTTCCTTTTCTCTCAAAAATTCTTGAAAGGGTAGTTGTAAAACAGCTAACTGATCATCTGCAGAGGAATGGTCTATTTGAAGAGTTTCAGTCAGGTTTTAGAATTCATCATAGTACAGAAACAGCATTAGTGAAGGTTACAAATGATCTTCTTATGGCCTCGGACAGTGGACTCATCTCTGTGCTTGTTCTGTTAGACCTCAGTGCTGCTTTTGATACTGTTGACCATAAAATTTTATTACAGAGATTAGAGCATGCCATAGGTATTAAAGGCACTGCGCTGCGGTGGTTTGAATCATATTTGTCTAATAGATTACAATTTGTTCATGTACATGGGGAATCTTCTTCACAGACTAAGGGTTAATTATGGAGTTCCACAAGGTTCTGTGCTAGGACCAATTTTATTCACTTTATACATGCTTCCCTTAGTAGTATTATTAGACGGTATTGCTTAAATTTTCATTGTTACGCAGATGATACCCAGCTTTATCTATCCATGAAGCCAGAGGACACACACCAATTAGCTAAACTGCAGGATTGTCTTACAGACATAAAGACATGGATGACCTCTAATTTCCTGCTTTTAAACTCAGATAAACTGAAGTTATTGTACTTGGCCCCACAAATCTTAGAAACATGGTGTCTAACCAGATCCTTACTCTGGATGGCATTGCCCTGGCCTCTAGTAATACTGTGAGAAATCTTGGAGTCATTTTTGATCAGGATATGTCATTCAAAGCGCATATTAAACAAATATGTAGGACTGCTTTTTTGCATTTACGCAATATCTCTAAAATCAGAAAGGTCTTGTCTCAGAGTGATGCTGAAAAACTAATTCATGCATTTATTTCCTCTAGGCTGGACTATTGAATTCATTATTATCAGGTGTCCCTAAAAGTTCCCTAAAAAGCCTTCAGTTAATTCAAAATGTGCAGCTAGAGGTACTGACGGGGGAACTAGAAGGAGAGCTGGGTGGTGGTTCAGTGGAGCGAAAACCTGCCATCGGGTGTGTTTGGATACTCGGTTCCTCCCGGTTTACAGGCTAAGGAGGAGGTCAAAGTCCCTCCCAATCTGACGGCAGTGACGGTTGAGTACCACGATCTTGTGACGTCTTCAGCAAGGATCTGGCATCACCTTCCCCGCACGTCCGTACGATTGTGCCATGATTTCGTCCAGGAGTTGAGTTCCCGCAGCAGGCTGTACAACCTCTCACGACTGAGCGCGAATCAATGGAGACACCTACATCCGGGACTCATTAGCTGCCGGGCTGATCCGGAACTCCACCTCCGATGGGGGCAGGTTTCTTTTTGTGGGCAAGAAAGATGGAGGCGGACTCCGTCCATGCAGTGATTACAGGGGGCTGAATGAGATTACGGTTCGCAACCGATACCCGTTGCCATTATTGGATTCGTGTTCACCCCCTGCATGGAGCCAAAATCTTTACGAAGCTGGATCTTAGAAATGGTATCACCTGGTTCGGATCCGGAAGGGAGACGAATGGAAGACGGCATTTAACCCGTTAGGTCACTTTGAGTACCTGGTCATGCCGTCGGCCTCACCAACGCCCCCGCGACGTTCCAAGCCTGGTTAAGACATCTTGCGGGACTTCCTGCACCGACGATTTCGTTCGATATCGGCGATATTCTCATCTTTTCTCCGGATCCTGAGACCCATGTCCAGCATGTACGTCAGGTTCTGCAGCGGTTGTTAGAGAACCGACTGTTTGTGAAGGGCGAGAAGTGCGAGTTTCACCGCACGTCTTTGTCCTTCCTGGGGTTTTCATCTCCTCCAACACTGTCGCCCGGATCCGGCCAAGGTGCAGCGGTGAGAGACTGGCACCAACCTACGAGCCGTAGGAAGCTGCAACAGTTCCTCGGCTTCTCAAATTTTTACAGGAGGTTCATTAAGGGGTATAGTGGTAGTTAGCCCCTGACAGCCCTGACCTCAGCAAAAAGTTCCCTTCACCTGGTCGGATCGGTGCGATGCGCGTTCAGGGAGTTGAAACAGCGCTTCTCGACTGCACCTGTCTTGGTGCAGCCCGACCATAGTCGCCAGTTTGTGGTTGAAGTGGAGCCTTACTCAGGGATAGGAGCCGTGCTATCCAGAGCGGAGAACCCGATAAGGTTCTTCACCCGTGTGCCTATTTTTCCCGCAGGTTGACCCCAGCAGAGCGGAACTATGCGTGGGCAATCGAGAGCTCCTCGCGGTGAAAGAGGCGCTTGAGGAGTGGAGACAGCTGGAGGGAGCGTCAGTGCCTTTCACGGTTTATGACCACCGGAACCTGGAGTATATCAGGACCGCCAAGCGACTGAACCCCAGGCAAGCCGCTGGTCACTGTTTTTCGGCCGTTTGACTTCCAGATCACCTACCGCCCCGGGACACAAAGAACCAAAGATCGGATGCCTGTCCGGGTGCACGAACGGGAAGCAAGACCGAGCTGTCGGATCCACCGGAAACCCACCTACCGGAGTCCACTATCGTGGCTACCCTAACCTGGGAAGTGGAGAAGACAGTCCGGGAGGTCCTGGCACGGAGCCCGGATCCGGAACAGGACCGAAAAACAGATTGTACGTCCCACCAGAGGCCAGAGCTGCCGTTCTGGATTCTGTCACGGGTCAAGCTCTCTGCACAGGGGTGCGTAGGACCATGGCAGTGGTCCGGCAGCATTATGGTGGGCGTCCCTGGAGACTGATGTACGGGCATCCAGGCCTGCACCAACCTGCGCCAGGGGCAAGGCGGACCACCAGAAGGCACAGGGACTCCTACAGCCACTTGTGTCTCACCTCCCTGGTCCCACATCGGTCTGGATTTGTCACGGGACTCCCGCCGTCCCGGGGACACCACCATTCTCACGATAGTGGACCGATTTCCAAGGCGGCCCACTTCGTGGCCCTCCCGGATCTCATGGTCCACCATGTCGTCCGGCGCATGGGATACCTACAGACATGTTTCGGATCGCGGTCCCAGTTCTCCTCGCAGGTGGGAGAAGTTTCTGCCGGGAACTTGGGGCCACCGTAAGCCTCTGTCTGGGTATCACCCACAGACTAACGGACAGGCCGAACGGGCCAACCAAGAGTTGGAGCAGGCCCTTAGGTGCACGACCTCGCCCAACCGACGATTTGGAGTGAACATCTGGCCTGGGAGTACGCTCATAACAGCCAAGTGTCCTCTGCCACCGCCCTCTCCCCGTTCGAGGGTGTCTGGGGTACCAACCCCCTTTGTTTCCTTTGGGAGGGAGAGGTCGGTGTGCCCTCGGTCCAGGCCCACCTGCGGAGATGCCGGGGGTGTGGCGCACCGCCCGTTCGGCCTTGTTGAGGGCCCGGACGAGGGCTAAAGCCCATGCAGACCATCGACGGTCCCCGGCCCCCGCATACCAGCCGGGCAGGAGGTATGGCTTTCCACCAAGGACATTCCACTACAGGTCGAGTCTCCAAACTGAAAGACCGCTCATTGGACCCTTCACCATCCTCAGGTCCTCAGTCCTACCGCAGTGAGGCTCCAACTCCGGCCTCACTGCGGATCCACCGGTCTTCCATGTCTCCAGAATCAAACCGCATCACACACCACCTCTGTGCACCCGGTCCGGCACGCCTCCTGCCGTATTATCGACGGGGAGCTGGCTTGGGACAGTACGCCGGCTCTTGGACGTCCGTCGAATGGGCCGGGGCTTTCAGTATTTGGTGGACTGGGAGGGGTATGGACCCGAAGAACGCTCCTGGGTGAAGAGGAGCTTCATCCTGGACCCGGCCCTCCTGGCCGATTTCTATCGTCGCCACCCGAAACAAGCTGGTCGGGCGCAGGAGGCGCCCGTTGAGGGGGGGGTCCTGTTGTGTGGGCCGCCAGAAGAGGAGGTACTGCTGGTCCACCACCAGAGGGCGCCCTGCCTGAAGTGCGGGCTTCAGGCACGAGAGGGCGCTGCCGCCTCAGGAACAAGCCGTGGTGACAGCTGTCACCCATTATCCATGACAGCTGTCACTGATCATCTAATCCACATCTGGAATAAAAGCAGGAAGACACCTCCACCACATTGAGATCATTCTTTACAAGAGGTAATATCCTCAGCCGTTCTGTAATTGCAATATTTGTATATTGTGAGTGTTTGCAGGAGTACCAGTTCCTCCGTCGGTGGAAGCTGTGAGAGCGCTGAAGGCACTTTTTCCCTGAGGAATCTACAGTACTCAGCAGTGTTTGAGTGAGAGGTGGAGGTGGAATTCCCACCAGGATTGTTACTGGGTGTTCACACACCCACCCTTGACTGTCTTTGCTTTCTGTCAGCAGTACCAGATCCGACACGCCGTGACGGTGGCCACCTGGGGACTTCGGGACTTGGCGGCTCCAGTATTCCTCGGGTTCGGTGGCAGTGGAAATCGTGTGGTTCCGGTTCGTTCCAGACGGGCGTCTCCTATCGTCGAGCCTGCCCACACGACACCTTTATTGATTGACTTGTGCACATTCTGTAATCTGCTGTGTTTGGTTGTGTCATTCACACAGTAAAGTGTTATAATTTGACTCCTTCCATTGTCCGTTCATTTACGCCCCTGTTGTGGGTCCGTGTCACTACACTTTCCCAACAATACATTACAGTTTCTGATAGCATCACGAAATGTAAATTAAACTGTTTTGTTATACCGTATTTCATGATACCTTCATGAAAATGTGACGCATTTCATGACGATATCCCGAAATGGGGTGACACAGGGTAGGGGGTCTTTGGGGTGATGGGGAAGGGGTAGAGTTAGGTTAGGGTTATGAGGAAGTGGTAGGGTTAGAAATAATAAAATAAAATAAAATGTAAAAAATGACTCTTCGTCACAGCGTCATGAAAAAAGCACGACACTGAGAATCATGATTGTACTGTATGGTAAGTTTGTCTGAAGTAGACACTTCTTAAAAGCTGGAAGGAGAGTAATGAGGGAAGTGTTTAAGACATCCATAACTGAAAGAGTTATAGGCTTCTGTGGTTGTGATTGGAGAAGCTATCACCAGACACAGCTATATGGTGGAGTGGCACCAGTCTCAATGGTCTCCTTCCACCCAATCACTCAATTTTTGAGAAATGCCTACTTGATATTTTGCCATGCAGCAGTTGTCCAGTGATTCCCACCCCTGGTCCTGAGGGAGGCCAACCTAATGGGGCTATTCCAGAGAGCGCTGTTGCTTTCTTTTTCATCCCGAATAGCAAATTGGGGTGTGTTTTGAAGCATCACAGTAACTTCTTAATCCATCTTTGTCAATCTTGAATGGTATACGTAGTAGTTGTAGTAGTTCCAGCGATCATTAGCACCAGTTATGAAATCAATCAATTTTTTTTGTATAGCGCCAAATCACAACAAACAGTTGCCCCAAGGCGCTTTATATTGTAAGGCAAGGCCACACAATAATGATGTAAAACCCCAACGGTCAAAACGACCCCCTGTGAGCAAGCACTTGGCTACAGTGGGAAGGAAAAACTCCCTTTTAACAGGAAGAAACCTCCAGCAGAACCAGGCTCAGGGAGGGGCAGTCTTCTGCTGGGACTGGTTGGGGCTGAGGGAGAGAACCAGGAAAAAGACATGCTGTGGAGGGGAGCAGAGATCGATCACTAATGATTAAATGCAGAGTGGTGCATACAGAGCAAAAAGAGAAAGAAACAGTGCATCATGGGAACCCCCAGCAGTCTATTACGTCTATAGCAGCATAACTAGGGATGGGTCAGGGTCACCTGATCCAGCCCTAACTATACGCTTTAGCAAAAAAGGAAGTTTAAGCCTAATCTTAAAAGTAGAGTGGGTGTCTGTCTCCTGATCTGAATTGGGAGCTGGTTCCACAGGAGAGGAGCCTGAAGCTGAAGGCTCTGCCCTCCCATTCTACTACAATGTCTACAATGTTACTAAATTAAACGTCTACATTACCTAAATCAGGTAACATTTTCAAACTGTTCAAAATTTTTCATCTTCATTCATTTAGAGAATCATCACTACTACATGGTAGCTTCGAGTGATTGTAGTCTTAACCGTTTCAGTCATGTTCAAACATCTTCAAACAGGGTGTTCCGAGTGAATACAGCTTGAAACATGGTTTGACTGTGAATCCATTGAGGTAAACATTTGAAGCCAAAGCAGTGTTTGTTGAGGTTCTGGAGGAGGTGCCGCACCCTTACTTTAGTTTTCAGGCAGGTTGCCAGGTCTGCATGTTATTAGCCAGCCAGTTGCCAGGTCGGCACTTCATAAGGCAGTCTGTTAGGAGACAAGCCAGATTAAGCCATTTCATCCCGTTTTTGCACTTTTTTTTGGCTCGTGGGCGATCGTAGTAGGTGCTCTGTGGAATAGGGGTGTAACCAGCACATTTTCCATTTCTCCCTGTTCTGCTGCAAGCTGATTAGCTCATTTAGTTCTGGGCTGAGCATACCTAAATTGGATACCCAGCTTGTGGCAGAGGAAAGAGAGAAGGAAAATGTGTTGGTTGTGGGGACGGGGGGTTTCAAGGACCACGGTGGGAACCACTGGAGAATGGGTAAAATGAATGATCATGTTCGCAAACTGAAAGACCATGCTGTTGAATAAAGAGGGATTAACCTATCCTTCATACTGCTTACCACTCCACTTGCTTGCACTTTGTGGGATAGCCAAAGCAACAACAAGGAGGACAGCTAGGCTAAGAAAAGGCAAGTTAAATGCTTTAAATATATAGGAGTTTTAAAACTTTTTGTTACATTTTCAGAATCTTGATGAATTTTTCTGGACAGCCAGTTTTGCTCAAGCTCTTCGACAGAAGTGGGTGTGACAAATGTCGGATGCCTTTGTCATCTCAATGAAGGTGAGGTACATTGGTTGGTGTTGCTCTCTGCACTTTTCTTGTAATTAGTGGAGAGCAAAGATGATGTCTGTTGTCCCCCTTGATGGTCAGAAACTACACTATGTTTCAGAAAGGATGTTTTTTGGTAGTGATCTCAGAGGGTTGTTGGCAATCCATGCTAGAACCTTTTCTGCGGTAGACAAGAAAAAGATTCCGCAGTGGTTTTCACAATCAGATCTGTCGCCTTTCTGCTTGTAGATGTTACAATCACTGAGTCTTTCAGGTCTGCAGGCATTTCTTGTCGAGTCCAAATTTTGATGATGACTTGGTGCAGTTGGTGTTGAAGAAATGAACCTAATTTTTTAAAAACCTCAAAAGGAATGTTGTCTTCCCCAGTTGCTTTGTTGTTTTTTTTATGTCTCTAAGGGGGAAGAGAGTTTCTTTGACAGCTGGGGTTCAGATGAGTTCTTCAGTGATGCCTTGGTAGATGGCTGAGCACATTCTCCTCTTCAACGGTTGGTTGGTGTTCAAGAGGTCTTCAACATGTTCTTTCTATTCAGCACTGATGTCATGTTTGATCTTCAGCATCTCAGGCTTGCTTCAAAGAGGTTGCTTTTCATTCAGTGGAGGGACTTGCTTTGGTGTCATTGAAAATCCTGTACAACCATTTTTGTCTGCGAGGGCTTGGATCGCAGCAGTCTTGTTTGTCCAACAATGAGGACTGGGGAGGTGATGGTCTAGTGGTTAAGGTGTTGGGCTTGAGACCAGAAGATCCTCAGTTCAAGTCCCAGCCTGCCTGGAAAAATCACTAAGAGCCCTTGGGCAAGGTCTTTAATCCCCTATTGGCCCGGTGTGTAGTGATGAGGAAAGTGGGATTAACAGGGCTGCGTTAGCATTGTTAGAAGACCATGCAAGGTGAGCATGCATTCAGGGAACGTGAAGATTTACTTGCAAAGGACGATAATTGGCTCATTAGCTGATTCCATTTACCAAGGTCAGTGTTACTGGGAGTTGGGCGAAGAACTGCGGCCGGCCTTTAGAGCGCAACATGATGAGGAGCCAGGGGTTGTCTGTGACCACACAGGTGCTGACCATGCTGGGCTTCCTGGTAACAGGGCTATTCCAGCGGGATGCTGGCTGATCGGTCAGGAGTGTGCCAGTCAACCTTGAGCCATGCCAGCTGTGTGGAACGCAATCATCTGAATGTCATCCAGGTACATTAAAGTGCAGTTTGCAACGGGAGCCGGTTTTTCCTAATGTAATCAAAGTTATTCCAAAGTTACTCCATTATCTTCCTGTTTTTCCTGCCCCAAATATTCACACCTGTTAGTCATCAGTTCTCATCTGTTTGCCATCAGTCCTGTTGGTAATTTAATCATATCCTTGTTTTTGCCATTTGCTGGCTGATCATTTCATCTTTGCTTCTCTGAGGAGAAATCCCTTATTTTGATCCTGTACTTACCTCACCTTATATCCCTCGTCTCTGCCTTGTCAGTAAGTGTACCACTCCCATGTTGTGTCTTTTTGAAGTGTAACTTTGACCACTTGATTATTTTGATAATTTTGTCATTTGTTGGAGGATTTTTGTCACTGGATTTTGTCTTCCCTAACTAAAGACTTGCTGCATTTTTTTGGTTCTAGTTTCACTTAGGATTTTTTGTCACAGTGCTAAGACTGTGTCCACTTTGAACGTCATTATCTTTTGGAAAAATAAAGCCTTTGTTATTGCACTAATCCAGGGCTTGACAATAAGGCAATGTATGCACTGGCCCACAGGGCCAGTAGAATCTGAAAGTTACTGGCCCGGATGAAAATATCACTGGCCCATACTTTCACGCCTGTGCCGAACCGGGGAGTAACTGATAAGAATTTTTTAAATCAACACTCAGACATTAGAATTGGGTTTCCTTAATGTAAAAACACTTGAAAACAAACACAAAATTCTTATACTACATGATAAAAACCTTAAAGTGAGTAAACTTTGAAAAAAATGTCGGTAGGTAACTGATAGGAATTTTTTCAACACTCAGACATTAATACAAAAATAAATTTATTTCTTGATCATTTACAAAATTAATATGTTAAATTTCATAAACCAAGTTCCCTGCTAATGTTGTCACCGTGGGGTTTCCACAAGGGCATACTGATTAGACTTTTAAACTGGCGTATGAAATCATACCACATTGTCTACCAGGACATGGTACTATTATACTTACTTGTTAGCATATTCTGGCATGGCCCTACAAGTTCCACAGAAGACAACCTCACTCTCCTCATCACGCTCCAGCTATGGCCGTCTTTTCTTCCAGGAAGTTTGCCAAGTTTTCCTCACCCTTCTCATATTCAGCATCAGCAGCCTTCCTCTTCTGTGCTTGTTTTGAGGGTGATAGCTGTTCTTTCCTTTGCTTTCCTGGTTCTGCCCAGGGGCAGGAGGTTTCAAGAAATTCATAATATTCACTGCGCTCGATCTTGCTTAAGCGAAAATGACGCGTCGATGTTGAAGCGAAATTTGCGCCACATCAGAAGATGCGCCTGCAGACGAAGTTTGTCTGCACTTCGGCAATGTTCCCAACATTGCGAAGTGGTTGCAACATGTCCTGTCTCTGGTAGCAGCCTGTGAGCAGGACGTATGTCTCTTTTGTCCTTTATTTCACAACTATGACAAGAGTTTTTGGAGGAGCAGCAGCCCCACAGCAGTGGGAGCGGAGTTTCTTTTTCTTTTTTTTTTCTTTTTTTTTTAATTGTTTACATGTGCGCGCTGTGAACGGGACAGTTGGTCCTCAAGTTGGGTCCTGCAGAGGCAGAAGGACCGCTGAAAGCAGCCATCATCCAGACGCAGCTCCTGCAGCAAATAATGATACTGCCTGAATTGGGAACGTTTCATGACGTTTGTCAGCTTTCCACAACAACTCGCTCCGTGTGATCAAGGTCCGTCATGTTAACTTGACTGACAACCGGAGCCGGCGAGCTGAATGGAAGCTCCTCCTATTTGACGACGCACCGGGGCGAATTTTCGCAGCAAAAGCAGAGCGACACACCGGGTGAAGGAGGCGCGTCCGTTGCCACGCGACCCCTGCGAATTTGTAGCATCTGATCGCGCCCGGTGTGAACGCGGCATTAGACTAATAAATCTGCCCAAAGTGATTTTAATTCTTACTGGCCCATACGGACCAGTGAAATATGAACTTCACTGGCCCGTGGTGGCCCAGAACATGTAAAAAAGGCCGCCGGGCCATCGGACCAGTGCTATTGTCGAGCCCAGTAATCCTTTGTTGTCTGCTATCTGCAGTTCATGATCCTGCCATTGTCTGTTTAGTGGGTTAAACCATAACATATTGACTGCACGTATTGTTGTGAAAGTGTAGGAACACGGACCCACAACAGGGGGCGTAAATGAACGGGCAATGGATAAGCCAAACAGTAACAATTTAATGTTGTAAATTGTGCACAATGGAATACAGACAATAACAAGTTTGGAACTACAGTCAATTACACGTTGGGTGACGTGTGGGCAGGCTCGAGGATAGGAGACGCCCGTCCAGAACCGAGCCGGATCCCACACGGCCCTCACCGCCAACGGATCTGAAGAACACCTGAGCCGCCAAGTCCTGAGTCCCCAGGTGGCCACCGTCTCCAGCTGTCAGACCTGGCACTGCTGGCAGAGAACAAAAACAGCACAGGTGAGTGTGAGTACGCACACTCAGTAATCCCACAGTCTAAATAAATGGTAAATGTAAGTAAATGGTACCAATGCGCCCTCCAACAGGTGTCTCCACTCCTCAAGAGCCTCCTTCACCGCAAGAAGTTCCCGATTGCCGACGTCATAGTTCCTTTCAGCCGGGGTCAACCTGCGGGAAAAGTAGGCACATGGATGGAGAACCTTGTCGGACTCCCCGCTCTGGGATACCACGGCTCCTATCCCTGAGTCAGAGGCGTCCACTTCAACTATAAACTGGCGATTGGGATCGGGCTGCTGGTGCAGTCGAGAACCGGCGTTTCAACTCCCTAAACGCGGCTCCGCACCGATCCGACCAGGTGAAGGCGACTATTGTGGAGGTCAGGGCTGTCGGGGGTCTAACTACCTGACTGTAGCCCTTGATGAACCTCCAGTAGAAATTTGCAAAACCTAGGAACTGTTGCAGTTTCCTACGGTTTGTTGGTTGGGGCCAATCTCTCACCGCCGCAACCTTGGCCGGATCAGGGGCGACGGAGTTGGAGGAGATTATGAACCCCAGGAAGGACAAAGAAGTGCAGTGGAACTCGCACTTCTCGCCCTTCACAAACAGCCGGTTCTCCAACAACTGCTGCAGGACCTGACGTACATGCTTGACATGGGTCTCAGGATCCGGAGAAAAGATGAGTATATCGTCCAGATATACGAAGACAAACCGATGCAGGAAGTCCCACAAGACGTCATTAACCAACGCTTGGAACGTCGCGGGGCGCATTGGTGAGGCCGAACGGCATGACCAGGTACTCAAAGTGACCTAACGGGGTGTTAAATGCTGTCTTCCACTCGTCTCCCTCCCGGATCCGAACCAGGTGATAAGCATTCCTAAGATCCAATTTTGTGAAAATTTGGGCTCCATGCAAGGGCGTGAACACTGAATCCAACAGAGGTAACGGATATCGGTTGCGAACCGTGATCTCGTTCAGCCCTCTGTAATCAATGCATGGACGGAGTCCGCCGTCCTTCTTGCCCACAAAAAAAAACCCAGCACCCATCGGGGAGGTGGAGTTCCAGATCAACCCGGCAGCTAACGAGTCCCGGATGTAGGTCTCCATTGATTCGCGTTCCGGACGTGAGAGGTTGTACAGCCTGCTGGACGGGTACTCAGCGCCCGGTATCAAATCAATGGCACAATCATACGGATGGTGTTGGGGCAGCGTGAGTGCCAGATCCTTGCTGAAGACGTCAGCAAGGTCATGGTACTCGGCTGGCACCGCCGCCAGATTGGGGGGGACTAAAACCTCCTCCTTAGCTGTCACACCAGGTGGAACCGAGGATCCTAAACACTCCCGATGCCAATCAATCCGGGGATTGTGTTTTAACACCCGTGGAAAACCCAAAATCACTCGGGAGGTAGAAGGTGTTACATAAAACACAAGCTCCTGTCTAACCACTTATCTGTTTGGGGTGTGAAGTGAAGCCGTCGCTGATCACACCAAACGCCAATCCCACAGATAAGGCAAACACCACAGGAAAATGGCTGCAAAAGAGTTCAGACTATTCAATCAACTTCAATCAACTTTTTTCTTATATAGCGCCAAATCACAACAAACAGTTGCCCCAAGGCGCTCCATATTGTAAGGCAAGGCCATACAATAATTATGAAAAACCCCAACGGTCAAAACGACCCCCTATGAGCAAGCACTTGGCAACAGTTGTTCAGTATTAAGTCAGCAGAGAAAGTACCTCCAAGGTAGCTGATTTCTCGGCCGGGAGGTGGAGTTGCAGTCCGGCCTTTATGGTGGTGGTGATGTGGATGAGTGACAGCTGGTGCTGATGACGAGTGACAGCTGTCACTCCCGGTTGCTATGACGCCCTCGTGCTTGAAGCCCGCACTTCAAGCAGGGCGCCATCTGGTGGTGGTGGGCCAGCAGTACCTCCTCTTCAGTGGCCCACACAACACGTATATTGCTATAAAGGCACCATCACATGATTCATTTATTTTTGTTAATAGGAAACATTTTCATTCCATCAATGTACATATCATATGTGGTGCTCAATGGGTTGGGTTAGGAACAGGCAGGCTGGCACGGTATGTGATGGGTGGCTGCTTGGTGTGTATATAATTTATTCGTGTAATTGTTCCGAATGAAAACCTTGTGGGCACATTTGGGCATGTGTGCATTCAAATATGTTTTGTGTTCTTACTACAACCCCTGGCAAAAATATGGAATCACCGGCCTCAGAGGATGTTTATTCAGTTGTTTAATTTTGTAGAAAAAAAGCAGATCACAGACATGACACAAAACTAAAGTCATTTCAAATGGCAACTTTCTGGCTTCAAGAAACATTATAAGAAATCAAGAAAAAAAATTGTGGCAGTCAGTAATGGTTACTTTTTTAGACCAAGCAGAGGGAAAAAAAATATGGACTCACTCAATTCTGAGGAAAAAAATTATGGAATCATGAAAAACAAAAGAACGCTCCAACACATCACTAGTATTTTGTTGCACCACCTCTGGCTTTTATAACAGCTTGCAGTCTCTGAGGCATGGACTTAATGAGTGACAAACAGTACTCTTCATCAATCTGGCTTCAACTTTCTCTGGAGAAAGTGGAAAGTGTAAATTTTCATCCCCAAAACTAACACCTGCATCAAATCAGATCTGCTTGTTAGTCTGCATCTAAAAAAGGAGTGATCACACCTTGGAGAGCTGTTGCACCAAGTGGACTGACATGAATCATGGTTCTAACACGAGAGATGTCAATTGAAACAAAGGGGAGGATTATCAAACTCTTAAAAGAGGGTAAATCATCACGCAATGTTGCAAAAGATGTTGGTTGTTCACAGTCAGCTGTGTCTAAACTCTGGACCAAATACAAACAACATGGGAAGGTTGTTAAAGGCAACCATACTGGTAGACCAAGGAAGACATCAAAGCGTCAAGACAGAAAACTTAAAGCAATATGTCTCAAAAATTGAAAATGCACAACAAAACAAATGAGGAACGAATGGGAGGAAACTGGAGTCAACGTCTGTGACCGAACTGTAAGAAACCGCCTAAAGGAAATGGGATTTACATACAGAAAAACTAAACGAAAGCCATCATTAACACCTAAACAGAAAAAAACAAGGTTACAATGGGCTAAGGAAAAGCAATCGTGGACTGTGGATGACTGGATGAAAGTCATATTTAGTGATGAATCTCGAATCTGCATTGGGCAAGGTGATGATGCTGGAACTTTTGTTTGGTGCAGTTCCAATGAGATTTATACAAGGGCTGTCAATAAAGTATAGGTCCTTTTTATTTTTTTCAAAAACTATATGGATTTCATTCATATGTTTTTACGTCAGACATGCTTGAACCCTCGTGTGCATGCGTGAGTTGTTCCACGCCTGTCGGTGACGTCATTCGCCTGTGAGCACTCCTTGTGGGAGGAGTCGTCCAGCCCCTCGTCGGAATTCCTTTGTCTGAGAAGTTGCTGAGAGACTGGCGCTTTGTTTGATCAAAAAACTTTTTCTAAACCTGTGAGGCACATCGAAGTGGACACGGTTCGAAAAATTAAGCTGGTTTTCGGTAAAAATTTTAACGGCTGATGAGAGATTTTGAGGTGATACTGTCGCTTTAAGGACTTCCCATGGTGCGAGACGTCACGCAGCGCTCTCAGGCGCCGTCGTCAGCCTGTTTCAAGCTGAAAACCTCCACATTTCAGGCTCTATTGATCCAGGACGTCGTGAGAGAACAGAGAAGTTTCAGAAGAAGTTGGTTTCAGCATTTTATCCGGATATTCCACTGTTAAAGGAATATACCTTCATAAACGGACTGTCGTCGGTCCTGAAGGAGCATCTGGTGGCTAAGGAGGAACCGCGGGATTTGGCTGAGCTTATCGATTTGGTTATACGATTGGACAATCAATTCAATTTCAATTCAATTTTATTTATATAGCGCCAAATCACAACAAACAGTTGCCCCAAGGCGCTTTATATTGTAAGGCAAGGCCATACAATAATTACGTAAAAACCCCAAAGGTCAAAACGACCCCCTGTGAGCAAGCACTTGGCGACAGTGGGAAGGAAAAACTCCCTTTAACAGGAAGAAACCTCCAGCAGAACCACGCTTAGGGAGGGGCAGTCTTCTGCTGGGACTGGTTGGGGCTGAGGGAGAGAACCAGGAAAAAGACATGCTGTGGAGGGGAGCAGAGATCAATTACTAATGATTAAAAGCAGAGTGGTGCATACAGAGCAAAAAGAGAAAGAAACACTCAGTGCATTATGGGAACCCCCCAGCAGTCTAAGTCTATAGCAGCATAACTAAGGGATGGTTCAGGGTCACCTGATCCAGCCCTAACTATAAGCTTTAGCAAAAAGGAAAGTTTTAAGCCTAATCTTAAAAGTAGAGAGGGTGTCTGTCTCCCTGATCCGAATTGGGAGCTGGTTCCACAGGAGAGGAGCCTGAAAGCTGAAGGCTCTGCCTCCCATTCTACTCTTACAAACCCTAGGAACTACAAGTAAGCCTGCAGTCTGAGAGCGAAGATAAGATGGGACCTGATTATTCAAAACCTTATATAAGAAGAAGAATTTTAAATTCTATTCTAGAATTAACAGGAAGCCAATGAAGAGAGGCCAATATGGGTGAAATATGCTCCACTTTCTCCAGAGAAAGTTGAAGCCAGATTGATGAAGAGTACTGCTTGTCACTCATTAAGTCCATGCCTCAGAGACTGCAAGCTGTTATGGAAGCCAGAGGTGGTGCAACAAAATACTAGTGATGTGTTGGAGCGTTCTTTTGTTTTTCATAATTCCATAATTTTTTCCTCAGAATTGAGTGATTCCATATTTCTTTCCCTCTTCTTGGTCTAAAAAAGTCACTGTTACTGACTGCCACAATTTTTTTTCCTGATTTCTTATAGTGTTTCTTAAAGCCAGAAAGTTGCCATTATAATAAATAATAGGATAATTATAGTGGGCGATTTTAACATCCACACAGATGCTGAGAATGACAGCCTCAACACTGCATTTAATCTATTATTAGACTCTATTGGCTTTGCTCAAAAAGTAAATGAGTCCACCCACCACTTTAATCATATCTTAGATCTTGTTCTGACTTATGGTATGGAAATAGAAGACTTAACAGTATTCCCTGAAAACTCCCTGCTGTCTGATCATTTCTTAATAACATTTACATTTACTCTGATGGACTACCCAGCAGTGGGGAATAAGTTTCATTACACTAGAAGTCTTTGAGAAAGCGCTGTAACTAGGTTTAAGGATATGATTCCTTCTTTATGTTCTCTAATGCCATATACCAACACAGTGCAGAGTAGCTACCTAAACTCTGTAAGTGAGATAGAGTATCTCGTCATAGTTTTACATCCTCATTGAAGACAACTTTGGATGCTGTAGCTCCTCTAAAAAAGAGAGCTTTAAATCAGAAGTGCCTGACTCCGTGGTATAACTCACAAACTCGTAGCTTAAAGCAGATAACCCGTAAGTTGGAGAGGAAATGGCGTCTCACTAATTTAGAAGATCTTCACTTAGCCTGGAAAAAGAGTCTGTTGCTCTATAAAAAAGCCCTCCGTAAAGCTAGGACATCTTTCTACTCATCACTAATTGAAGAAAATAAGAACAACCCCAGGTTTCTTTTCAGCACTGTAGCCAGGCTGACAAAGAGTCAGAGCTCTATTGAGCTGAGTATTCCATTAACTTTAACTAGTAATGACTTCATGACTTTCTTTGCTAACAAAATTTTAACTATTAGAGAAAAAATGACTCATAACCATCCCAAAGACGTATCGTTATCTTTGGCTGCTTTCAGTGATGCCGGTATTTGGTTAGACTCATTCTCTCCGATTGTTCTGTCTGAGTTATTTTCATTAGTTACTTCATCCAAACCATCAACATGTTTATTAGACCCCATTCCTACCAGGCTGCTCAAGGAAGCCCTACCATTATTTAATGCTTCGATCTTAAATATGATCAATCTATCTTTGTTAGTTGGCTATGTACCACAGGCTTTTAAGGTGGCAGTAATTAAACCATTACTTAAAAAGCCATCACTTGACCCAGCTATCTTAGCTAATTATAGGCCAATCTCCAACCTTCCTTTTCTCTCAAAAATTCTTGAAAGGGTAGTTGTAAAACAGCTAACTGATCATCTGCAGAGGAATGGTCTATTTGAAGAGTTTCAGTCAGGTTTTAGAATTCATCATAGTACAGAAACAGCATTAGTGAAGGTTACAAATGATCTTCTTATGGCCTCGGACAGTGGACTCATCTCTGTGCTTGTTCTGTTAGACCTCAGTGCTGCTTTTGATACTGTTGACCATAAAATTTTATTACAGAGATTAGAGCATGCCATAGGTATTAAAGGCACTGCGCTGCGGTGGTTTGAATCATATTTGTCTAATAGATTACAATTTGTTCATGTACATGGGGAATCTTCTTCACAGACTAGGGTTAATTATGGAGTTCCACAAGGTTCTGTGCTAGGACCAATTTTATTCACTTTATACATGCTTCCCTTAGGTAGTATTATTAGACGGTATTGCTTAAATTTTCATTGTTACGCAGATGATACCCAGCTTTATCTATCCATGAAGCCAGAGGACACACACCAATTAGCTAAACTGCAGGATTGTCTTACAGACATAAAGACATGGATGACCTCTAATTTCCTGCTTTTAAACTCAGTTAAAACTGAAGTTATTGTACTTGGCCCCACAAATCTTAGAAACATGGTGTCTAACCAGATCCTTACTCTGGATGGCATTGCCCTGGCCTCTAGTAATACTGTGAGAAATCTTGGAGTCATTTTTGATCAGGATATGTCATTCAAAGCGCATATTAAACAAATATGTAGGACTGCTTTTTTGCATTTACGCAATATCTCTAAAATCAGAAAGGTCTTGTCTCAGAGTGATGCTGAAAAACTAATTCATGCATTTATTTCCTCTAGGCTGGACTATTGTAATTCATTATTATCAGGTTGTCCTAAAAGTTCCCTAAAAAGCCTTCAGTTAATTCAAAATGCTGCAGCTAGAGTACTGACGGGGACTAGAAGGAGAGAGCATATCTCACCCATATTGGCCTCTCTTCATTGGCTTCCTGTTAATTCTAGAATAGAATTTAAAATTCTTCTTCTTACTTATAAGGTTTTGAATAATCAGGTCCCATCTTATCTTATGGACCTCGTAGTACCATATCACCCCAATAGAGCGCTTCGCTCTCAGACTGCAGGCTTACTTGTAGTTCCTAGGGTTTGTAAGAGTAGAATGGGAGGCAGAGCCTTCAGCTTTCAGGCTCCTCTCCTGTGGAACCAGCTCCCAATTCAGATCAGGGAGACAGACACCCTCTCTACTTTTAAGATTAGGCTTAAAACTTTCCTTTTTGCTAAAGCTTATAGTTAGGGCTCGATCGGGTGACCCTGAACCATCCCTTAGTTATGCTGCTATAGACGTAGACTGCTGGGGGGTTCCCATGATGCACTGTTTCTTTCTCTTTTTGCTCTGTATGCACCACTCTGCATTTAATCATTAGTGATCGATCTCTGCTCCCCTCCACAGCATGTCTTTTTCCTGGTTCTCTCCCTCAGCCCCAACCAGTCCCAGCAGAAGACTGCCCCTCCCTGAGCCTGGTTCTGCTGGAGGTTTCTTCCTGTTAAAAGGGAGTTTTTCCTTCCCACTGTAGCCAAGTGCTTGCTCACAGGGGGTCGTTTTGACCGTTGGGGTTTTACATAATTATTGTATGGCCTTGCCTTACAATATAAAGCGCCTTGGGGCAACTGTTTGTTGTGATTTGGCGCTATATATAAAAAAAATTGATTGATTGATTGAAATGACTTTAGTTTGTTTCATGTCTGTGATCTGCTTTTTTCTACAAAATTAAACAACTGAATGAATATCCTCCGAGGCCGGTGATTCCATACTTTTTGCCAGGGGTTGTGTTAATGTTTTTTTTCTTAATGGTGAAACTACAGCTGCTGTGCTTCTTAACAGGCCCCCAATTGTTTCCCTGTATTCAGTACTTCTCAATAAATGCCTGTGTAAAGATGTGAATGCCACACACTATTGGCTGTGGTGCACCTCACTTTTGTAACTTCAGTATGTGTGCATGCTGCTCTGAGCCCACAGCATTTACGGCCTCCCGCACAGACACACGTCCCCACTAACTTTATTTCTGTTTCTTGTCTATTTCGTTTGACAGGGAACCAAATAAAGTATCCCTGCGTGTCTCCACTTCATTTTCAGTCATCTGTAGCTCACACGCTGCATAATTTCTTTTCTGTGTTCATGTGGACATATCAGACAGAAGGGAAGCCCACATCCCAGGGCCAATTTACACTCAACAAAAATATAAACGCAACACTTTTGGTTTTGCTCCCATTTTGTATGAGATGAACTCAAAGATCTAAAACTTTTGCTGAGATAATCCATCCCACCTCACAGGTGTGCCATATCAAGATGCTGATTAGACACCGTGATTAGTGCACAGGTGTGCCTTAGACTGTCCACAATAAAAGGCCACTCTGAAAGGTGCAGTTTTGTTTTATTGGGGGGGATACCAGTCAGTATCTGGTGTGACCACCATTTGCCTCATGCAGTGCAACACATCTCTTTCGCATAGAGTTGATCAGGTTGTCACTTGTGGCCTGTGGAATGTTGGTTCACTCCTCTTCAATGGCTGTGCGAAGTTGCTGGATATTGGCAGGAACTAGTAAGCGCTGTCGTATACGCCGGTCCAGAGCATCCCAAACATGCTCAATGGGTGACATGTCCGGTGAGTATGCCGGCCATGCAAGAACTGGGACATTTTCAGTTTCCAAAGATCCTTGCAACATGGGGCCGTGCATTATCCTGCTGCAACATGAGGTGATGTTCTTGGATGTATGGCACAACAATGGGCCTCAGGATCTCGTCACGGTATCTCTGTGCATTCAAATGCCATCAATAAAATGCACTTGTGTTCTTCGTCCATAACAGACGCCTGCCCATACCATAACCCCACCGCCACCATGGGCCACTCGATCCACAACATTGACATCAGAAAACCGCTCACCCACACGACGCCACACACGCTGTCTGCCATCTGCCCTGAACAGTGTGAACCGGGATTCATCCGTGAAGACAACACCTCTCCAGCGTGCCAAACGCCAGCGAATGTGAGCATTTGCCCACTCAAGTCGGTTACGACGACGAACTGGAGTCAGGTCGAAACCCTGATGAGGACGACGAGCATGCAGATGAGCTTCCCTGAGACGGTTTCTGACAGTTTGTGCAGAAATTCTTTGGTTATGCAAACCGATTGTTACAGCAGCTGTCCGAGTGGCTGGTCTCAGACGATCTTGGAGGTGAATATGCTGGATGTGGAGGTCCTGGGCTGGTGTGGTTATACGTGGTCTGCGGTTGTGAGGCTGGTTGGATGTACTGCCAAATTCTCTGAAACACCTTTGGAGACGGCTTATGGTAGAGAAATGAACATTCAATACACGAGCAACAGCTCTGGTTGACATTCCTGTTGTCAGCACGCCAATTGCACGCTCCCTCAAATCTTGCAACATTTGTGGCATTGTACTGTGTGTTAAAACTGCACCTTTCAGAGTGGCCTTTTATTGTGGGCAGTCTAAGGCACACCTGTGCACTAATCATGGTGTCTAATCAGCATCTTGATATGGCACACCTGTGAGGTGGGATGGATTATCTCAGCAAAGGAGAAGTGCTCACTATCACAGATTTAGACTGGTTTGTGAACAATATTTGAGGGAAATGGTGATATTGTGTATGTGGAAAAAGTTTTAGATCTTTGAGTTCATCTCATACAAAATGGGAGCAAAACCAAAAGTGTTGCATTTATATTTTTGTTGAGTGTACATGAATTTGCATATTTAAATAGGGACGTGGAGACGGAGGAGATTGGTACATCTGTATGTATGCTCAATTCCATGTTCAGTGGGATGTACAAACGGTACAAGCTTGGATCCATGCGTATGCACACTTTGATACATCTGGATATTTTTGTGCTTACTCCAGATTCTAGATTTTGGCGTATGCCATATTTCAGTGGGAAATCCACACAAGTCTTTGTACATGAGACCGCTTTTATCCAAGTGTTTCTTGTCTGGCTGATTTTATGGCTGTCTTGAGCTCCTCTCAATGTTTAGGAGCTGTGATGGAGTACTTTGTGTGGAGTTCTTTTTTCAGGCGCTGTTGAAACTATCGAAAGGTTAGGTACTGCCAAGCTTGAGGACCTAGTAACAAAAGCAGTTTTGCAGTGTGAAAGCATCATCTTGGGGCGGATATTGAGCCAATCCTGGGGGAGATTAGACCATGATCCAGCCAACAGTCATATGTGGCAGTCATGGGTTTGGTGGACAGGAAATCTTTCTGACCTCACTTTCTGATGGTGATGTAGTCAAGCAGGTGCCAACGCTTTGAGCGAGGGTGCTGCCAGGAGACTTTGAACTGTTGTTTTTGCCTGAAGATAATCAATCAATCAGTTCAATCAGTTTTATTTATATAGCGCCAAATCACAACAAACAGTTGCCCCAAGGCGCTTTATATTGTAAGGCAAGTGTTGTGAAAGTGTAGTGACACGGACCCACAACAGGGGGCGCAAATGAACAGCCAATAGATGAGCCAAAAAGTAACAATTTAATGTTGTGAAATGTGCACAACGAACATACAGACAATCTCAGAATATAATTACAGTCAATCCACAAAGGTGACGTGTGGGCAGGCTCGAGGATAGAAGACGTCTGTCCTGAGAAGAGCCGGAACCACACGATTTCCACTGCCACAGAACCTGGTGAATACTGGAGCCGCCAAGTCCCGAATTCCCAGGTGATCACCGTCC